>NC_043961.1:38847418-39147418 GCF_902148855.1 Sphaeramia orbicularis
CAGTCGGTGCCCTATGGACTCCATGAGGACTGTGTGTGTGTGTGTGTGTGTGCGCGCGCGTGTTTGTGTTCGAGGTCCTTACCGAATACCACGACATCTTTCCCAGTCTCTCTGGGTGGTCATAAAGCTGATTGTCGTCCAAGAATTAGACCCAGCAGTGCCATCGCAGTGTAGAAGTGCCTATGAGGGTGTGTGTGTTGTGTGTCCATAGAGCTTTCTGCAGCCCAAACCTCATTCGGAGCATCTTCTATCTGTTTGTTCCCTGATAAGGAAATCAATAGCAGAGTTTACCGGTCAGACCTCCACTTCACATCGGTGGAAACCCAGGGAAGCTCTGAACTTCCACACAGCCTCAACCTCCATTTCACCAAAATAACTTACTTTGTCGGAGCTTTGTGTAGTATTTCTACTTTAAAAGAATCACAATGGATCTAAATGGATCATTAGTTGACAATAGAGTCCTTATGTCAGTGCATTGTACTGCAGACATAAGAACTATATTTTTTCACTGCCACGAGTCAGTGTTATTGTGAATAACATAGTATGTAACCACTAGATGGAGCAGTTAGTTGGTCCGCTGCCCTCCCATGGTAACAAATACCAACAAAATGGTCAAGCTGACAATGAGAACCAGTAAGAAACAACTTTCAGAGATAAAGATAGTGATGAAATGATTTAAAAAAACAACCAGTTCCATTGTTTTCACTGGTCACAGCTCTACATTAAAAAAATGCTGAAATTGCTGTAAATTCTTATCCATTGGTACCTTTAATTTCAAAACTTCAAAATGTATAAAGTTACTATGTAGTTATTATACCGATGCTGTTTATTAATCCATGGTTCTGACTAAGCTGTGACAGTTCTTATGTTTTTTGGTCAGGATAACGGAATACATTATGGAGTCATGAATTAAGGCAAATCATGACATATACTTTTACATAAATATAACTGTACACAGCAGGTTGTGTCAACACAACCAACTCAACTTTAAACTTGTCACATGTCAGTGCACAGTCAATGTGTTACATTTCAAAACACAGGGCAACCTTAGGTCACAAGTTTGTTTCATTTTATTATCACTTTTTTGATACAGGGATTAGTTGTGATTTTTCCACACATTTAGAGGTGTGACTCATGTCTAGATAATGACCCATTTACAGCTTGATTAGGTTTAAACATAAAAAACAATTTGCTTAAGGTTAGAGGAACGTTTAAGTAATAAGAGAGAGTAGGTAGATAGAAAGTAAAACAATAAACACAGCTCAAAACTGACCATGAACGCTGGACCCTGCACCCTGTGTTCCACCATAACCACCGCTACTAAAGGTTGTGCTTCTTAATCCCGCAATACCAAATGGTATCATATTTGATACATGAGTTTTGAATCCCTCTGCATGATCAGTGTGATATTTTTTTTCTTTAAAAACCTGATGTATACAATTAGATACATACAATACATGAATAATCCACCGGGGGGAGGAATTCATTCGCCAGAGGCCTTTCCAGTGACACTACAAGATTGTCATTAACACAGAAAGACCCAAATAGCCACTGGTGACACCAGCCATCTACAGATATAAGCTATTTAATACCTGTAGATCCGCTAATCCTATCAATACATGTAGATAATTGGTGCAAAATCCAGTTAGTCATCTTTTCATAGTCATCAGATTTGACCCATTTGGATGTCCAGAGGCTTTATAGTGAATGTGGAAACATGGTCATCTTCTACAACATTAATTCACCAGTAAAACCCATGGAGTTGGATCAATGACAGTGGATGGACATACTTGTTTTTTACATCCAGTTAGCATTATATTTGCTGAAAAAGTAAATATATTTCTCAATTTTTCTCTGTTTTGATATAATTATTATCTCCGCCGAGGAACGGTGGAGGTTATGTTTTCAGTGGGGTTTGTCTGTCTGTCTATCTGTTTGTTTGTCTGTTAGCAAGATAACTCAGAAAGTTATGGATGAATTGGGATGAAATTTTCAGGAAATGTTGATACTGGCACAAGGAACAAGTAATTATATTTTGGTGGTGATTGGGGGGGCTGATCTACCTTGTCAGAGGTCTGTGCTCTCAGAGTGCTTTTCTAGTTAGCTTTGAATTTACTTACATAAACATCTACATGATCTGTGAATTAAATATAGGAAAATATGCAATTTACACTAAAAAATGCAAAATACAGAGGGTAATATTATTTTTAAAAAATTGGTGATAAATCAGTTAAGAAATGTTTAAATAGAGAAAAATTCATTTAGGACAACTGCTACAAAAGTAGCACTGGGTCTTTATGGGTTACTGAGGAAGGAGGCAGAACTTTGCCAGTTTTGAAAAGGAATTACCAATTTGTTAGACATGTTTTTGTTATATTATATTTTTGTTCAAAAATGATAATATTTGAGCATTGAGACCCGATGTATCAAATATGATACAAAATTGAAACTCATACATGGAAATGGATATTTGAAAAAAAAAAAAAAGGGGTTGCTCAGAAGGACCAATAAAGGCTCCAATTTCAAAGAACTGGAACTTTCTGTCAGTGATTTAGTGGTTCAGGCTTTACAGGGTTAATTACAACACATGGCTTGTGGTGTTAATTTTGAAGGTCCAAGGATTATATTGACTTCTCGTTGAAAACAGGGAGCTCCTGACCCAGCAGTGGCATGTGACAACTTAGGGGAACAGGATCGGATTTAGCCGTCTGGGTACATTTTCAAGCCATTTCTAAAATACATTTTCATGGGCCATTTTTAGTTTATGGCTACACATTGTCATTCTAGTGTTAAGGTCACGTCAAGTGAGTTTAGTTGAAAAGTGTCGGTGAGTATACAAGAAATGTGTTTGCACTTGGAGACGAAAGAAAAAATAGATGAGAAACATCATTTGATATGCACACAGAAGACAAGACTTGGCCTGATACTTGAATCAATAAAACAAATGCTTACCAATTCATGATGGTTTTGGATGTTTTGCTCCTCTCGGGAAGGAGAGAAAAAAAATTAGAATACTCAAATTTCATTTTATGGGTAAGGCTGTGCAAGAGTGTACCTACCCCCTTGTGACGGAGTGTGTATTTGACAAGCTGTGTGTTATCTGTTTATGTGAAGACAATGGAATCTAGTATGCTCTCCCTGTCTCTTTAAGCAGGTTCTTAGGGCTTGCCTAAGGGGATGTGTGTATTTATCGATGTGTGTGTTGTGTTGTGTATGCTGGGTAGTTTGTCATGCCATTGGTATTCCATTTTCATTGCTCTTCATGTGCACCAGGCTTTGTGTGTTTGTGTGTCGGAAAGAAAGTGGACACTTCACACAGAATTTCTAAGGAGAAGTATAAGTAATGCATGACCAGGTATGGAAAGAGTGGAAGAAGAGTCTGGACTGGAGGTGAGGGAAAGGGGAAAAGGAAGGGATGAAGTAGAAGTGGGGGGTTCAGTCAGAGAGGATGAGGTGAAAAGTTGAAACCAAAGATGGGAGCAATCGACGGTGGAATAGAAGAGAGGTGAAGTCAGAGTAAAACAACAGGAGAGGTGAACAAAAGAAAAAGGGGAAGAAGAGATTGGAAGTGAAAGATGAAAGAGATGACAAGGAAAATAGGCTGCTAGGAAAAGGAAAGGATGGCAGGATGTGGAGCAATTTCAAATCTCCACAAGACACCGGAGAAGAGGTACGAGCCAAAGCTGACACACTCACTCCCATCAGCTGGATCTGTCATATCTCTTTAAGCCAATCCGCTGCACCCTGCTCACTTCTCTTACTCTATGTTTATGTGGATAAGAACGGCTAAACGTCAATAATGGAAAACAGAGAAAACCTGCTGTTTCATGAGACCAAGCTGACAGACTGAGACCCATTCTTATTTTGCTAAAAACTACGAGAGAATAGCTTTACTGATACCAAGGAAATCACTCCTCCCTTGCTGACATTCCTTTAGTTTTATCCATTCTCACATTTCCTCTGTCGGTGTGTACAGGTTAGAGTTCACAGATTCTGGTGATGTATTTATCCTCAGCAGGTAGTAGTTTTGCACATCTGGTCGATTTTCCATCGGACATATGCGCCAAATTTTACCAATATTTTCTGAATGTTGAAAAAACAAAGTGCTTTATGTCAGTTATTCCATTAAATTTATTTATTATTGTGAGATGTCATGAGAAGTCATTCCATAAACATAAATATTTGTTGTTTTGAATCTAGAATGCTTGTTATCCTTATTAAAAATCATTCTGTTTCCTCATGTGTCCACACATATTGCACCATGTTTGTTTTAAAAGTCTTCGCTTGTTGTGACGTCCATCAACGTCTGTTTTTTTTTTTGTTCATGTGACTGCAGTTTGCGAAAAGGTCTTTCCATTGCATTTTTGGGCGATATACCAATTTCGTTACACCTGAAAAACCACCTCTCGTTTTTCGATGAAAAGTTTTCGCGATTGCTAGAGGTGGTTTTTCAGGCATATATACCAATTTTGCTACGCCTGAAAAACCACCTCTTGCAATCGCAAAAACTTTTCATTGAAAAACAAGAGTTTTGGCAAAATTGTCCTTTTTCCATTAGACAAATTTTTATGTGCAAGTTATATTTGCGCAATTTGAGGGTCAATGGAAAAGCGAGTAGTGATGCTCATGTTTGACACATTGTGGTTGTATGAGGTATTTATCCATTATCAGTCAGGGTTCCTACACAAGTATGGAAAGTATGGAAAAATATGGAATTAGATTTTTATAAATTTCCAGGTCTGGAAAAGTATGGAAAATGGAAACAAACGTATGGAAAAATATTCATGTTTCCAAGACAGTTACCACTGTTCTATTTTCTAAAACATAAAATTATGAATATCCAAAAAACAAGAAATAGATCGATCTTTTTTTTTGAAGGTACTTGCCAGCACAGCTAAAATGTTTGTGTGAGTGCACATACAGTAGGCTATGTGTCCCAGAAAACTTTTGGGCAGATTGACAAGTTGAATGCCCAGCCTTCTGCTCTTGTCCTCCCCCAACCCATTTTAAGGCCCGCCCACGTGTCGTCAAGTTTCACTGCTGCTTCTACGGACAGGTGATGTCCACACACTGTTGGTGAGCGAGCTATTCAACATGCCTGTATGATCGTTGGCAGAACTCATTATGGGTAGATGGAAATTCTCTGACGACTGGCTCATAAATCCCAAAAGACTGGTTGGCTGGTTGGAATTTTTTTCCAATACATCGGGAAATTAGGGTCTAAAAAAAGTATGGAATTTTGAAATTTCAAATGTGTAGGAACCCTGTCAGTGTACTACAGTTGATGGTGGTCACTTTATCCTCAAGTTGTAGAAGCAAACAGGAGTACCTGCCTCCAAGACATTGGGATTTTTATCTCAAAATGAGTCAGGTCTGAATGAATTGATGCATCATCCTCAATCATCAGCTATAAAAGACTCAAGATACCAACTTTATTGAGCAGGTTCAACTTGGAACAGTGCCAGGTGTGAGCTGCTGTGTCACATACGGCTAAGTTACAGCAAACCCGCTCAGGCTCTGACAGAACATTTATTTTTGCTGTTTGAAGAGTTTGTTTGAGAAAGCAGAGGCTCATGGGATTGAAGACAATGTGTGAGATTTAAAAAAAATTTTTCTCTCTGGAAATGGACTCAGATGGCTCAAGTGTAGATTGAGTGTGTGTGTGTGTGTATGTGTGTGTTAAAGAAGTCTGTGTGCATTTGTTTAGTATGTGTGTTTCACGCTGTTTGTGTTTTTGGGTGTAATAAGGTAGCAGGTGTCTGCCACAGTGAGTTTACTGTGAGAAGTGGGGAATCAGATCTTATTACCCATGATTCTTGGCTTCCCCATGGGTTTAAATGTTTGCTCCCTGTTATATTCTCGTTTTATTTTGCTTTCTTCCATCCTCTTTTCTCCTCTCCATCTCTGCTGTCTATTTTCTGTGATAAATTGTTGTTGCTTTGTTGTGCTGTGAGTCTTTTGATTAAAGCATTCGTTGTGACCAGGCACGGGGAAGAAGTGTGTTTGTGTGTGTGTGTGTGTGTGTAAGCACTGAATTCCTTATACTAAATAACAAGCCTGAGGGAGTATAGAGTGTGTTGCTTACAGGTGTATGTACACACAACATGCTGAAAGCACTCCATCCTTCAGAGAGTAATGTGTTTATTTCGAAGTATGATGCAGGTCTGAATGTGTGTATTACACCAAGGTTGGACAGAAAGAACAAAGACACTCAGGAAAATCCCATTTTCTTTTGTTCTTACATGAAGAAAATGACTGGTCCCATACAGTATATACAGTGATAGGATTTGGAGTCTTACCCCTGAGTTCCACAGGATCCAGCTGTGTTGCATTACAAGAATGCTGCAGTCTTAGGACTGCTCGTGTTCCCCTCAGATACACCACGGTGCACTTCAGAAGCATCCCAGAACTGGCTTGGTGTTAGAAAGATGTGGCAAGTATATTGTTTTGTAGACCCACTTCAGGGCCATGTCAAGCAGAACAGAACTGATCAGATGGAAAGGAAGTCACATACAGGAAAAGCATAACAGATCCAATCAGTTTTCATAATAAAACACTGCTTGTAAACCCCTGATCATATAAAATCACACTTGTCAATGTAAATAACAAACACCACGTTGAAATACTGATACTAAAAGGCAATTCAGATAGACAACAACACTAACTATATTTGGTATGAAGCACACAAATCTATTAAAAATGACCAAACCAGGAGATCAGACAAACACACCACTCTTCTTCTGAAACACTACATGTGTAAAAAGTTGCCCTACAGAAGCCTGGGGGTAGGCAGGGGTTCATTATTTGCTGGTGTGATGGGTCTGTTAAAGAACATTTAAAAGAACCAGTCTGAGGTAAACATCTTTAAAGCAGACCAAGAGTCCTTTCCATACACCTTTTTTGTTGTGTATTGGAGTGGAAAAGACAAAGCCAGACTTTAAAAAACTTTTATCATTTGTGCACAGAATATTGCTACACTTGAGGAACATTTTGAAACTAGAAAGAACTCAGACAGTACAAGCCTCCACCAAAGCAACTACATTCCCTGGGATAATTTGGATCAAAATCTTTTTTTTTTTTTGTTTGTTTTTTTTAAATCTGTCTAATCATTGCTGATTTCCTAAAATAATGCTGTGGTTGGATCAATAGACCTAGAGGTGGTTTCACTGAGTTACTGTTCTCATTTGAACTTGATTTTAGTACATTTGAATCAGAAACAAATACATATGGAATAAATGTTGGGAATCAAACCCCTGACCCCCCCCCCCCCCCCCCCCCCCCCACCACCACCACCACCACCACCATCCCCATCCCCCACAAATCACATCCAGGCACACCACTGCATACTTTAGCCATAAAAAAGTTACATATTGTATAACTCAGTCCAAAGTAGAAAAAAGAACATTCATAGAGTCTGTGATGTATGTGCCATTGTTTGATCATATGATCAGAGTTTGCGTTACAGAACTGTGTTACAGCTGTGGTTATGCAGTCTACCAGCTGATTTTGGCATGAAAGGATTTTTTGTCTCTGCAGTGTTTTCACTAAATTAGAGGTTAGGATTAGCACTAACTCACATATAATAGCACTTCCATTTACATAATTATGGTTCCTTTTCCCACAAACGTATTTGATAACAGAAACCATGAATTGACAAAATAACACCATGGCTGCAGGATCTATCTATCTATCTATCTATCTATCTATCTATCTATCTATCTATCTATCTATCTATCTATCTATCTATCTATCTATCTATCTATCTATCTATCTATCTATCTATCTATCTATCTATCTATCTATCTATCTATCTATCTATCTATCTATCTATCTATCTATCTATCTATCTATCTATCTATCTATCTATCTATCTATCTATCTATCTATCTATCTATCTATCTATCTATCTATCTATCTATCTATCTATCTATCTATCTATCTATCTATCTAGTTTTTTTCCCTTGCTTTTAAATGTCCAAACACAACCTGATTGAAATTGGCAGCTGTAACACAAGATTATATTATTATTATTTATTATTATTTATTATTTACAGAAATAATCTTAGAAGGCCTCTCCTGTCTCATCATCCTATCATTACTCTCTGCTTCTAAAGTAAAGAGAAGAAAAAACAAAAATCAAAAAAAAACTTTTGGATTTGTAATTTTAGGTACAACAGATTCTTATCCACTATTTAAGGTAGTATTCCTCTCTGATGGGCTGCAGCCTTGTCTATCAGTCCTTTCATCAGCTATCACTCTCACACACAGTTCACTGTTTTCTGTCATTGACTCAGTATATCTGAAAACACTGTTCAAAAAGATTCAATAGCATTTTTTAAAATATAGAAGGGAAAGGGAGCAAAAACAAAACTCCAAGACAGGCTTATTTGTTTGGGTTTTAAAATACTACACATGTTTCTCCTACACTATCCCCATGTAACTTTTCTATTGTGTTGCTCTAAAAGTGTTTTTGTTTGACTATGAACTTTGGACCTCTGCCTGTTAACATTATATTTACATTGATGCATTTGGCAGATGCTTTTTTCCAAAGTGACTTACAAGGGGAAGATTAACATTTAAGCTCTCTCTCCCTACTTTATTTGTAAAGCACTTTAAAATAACCACAGTGGACCAAAGTGCTGTACTGATGAATAAATAAAAAACCAAAAGAAAAGAATAAAATGCAAGAATAGATTAAGGACATAAAACAGATGTACAATTAAAAACAGTGCTGTACAGAAGAATAAAAAAGCAAAACATAAGGATAAAATACAAGACTAGATTAAAACGACATAAAACAGTTGTACAATTAAAAATAAATATAACAAACCAATACCAAATAAAACAATAGAATAAAAAAATACTAATTCATTCAAACATGGAATGTTTGAACGTTCTAGGACAGAAGATGCTCTCTGAAGAGGTGGGTCTGCAAGACCTTCTTGAGGATAGGCAGGAACACCTCTGGTAGTACTCAGTAGGTCATTCCAGCAGCATGGAATGACCCATGAAAAGAGCCTGGATTGTCTTGTGCAAGGTTTTGGGACATGTCAGATGACATTCCCTAGATGAGTGGAGTGGTTGTGGGACAACATAAACCTTTATCAGAGCAATATCAAGGAAAAAAAAGATTTTGTTCAATAGAGAAAGAGAAACGAGAGAGAAGTTTGCTGTAAACCCATGGGGGCCAGGGCTTTTTTGGCCATTAATGACATGACATTTTAACACACAGTATTTGGAATTTATCACTTGTGCTTCATTTTCCATTTACAGTCTTCACTACCCTTGATAACACCTTAAATGATCTTGCAATAATGAAAATAATATTAGTCAGTAGAAATAGTAATGATTTTTAAAAGAAATCATTTTAATTTCTTTAATTTTTTACTTCCTGTATAAATTCCACTGTTAATCATGGTAGGAGGAACTCCCGGTAGACAGTTTGTAGTTTAATTCTCATGTATGTGTTTTCTGGTCTGGGCACAGTTTGCTTTTTGTTGTTACATAATTTCACTGTTTCTGCTCAAAATTTGCAGATTGCTCTAAATGTCATGTTGGACTAGGGCTGCTCGATTATAGAAAAAAAAAAAATCACGATTATTTTAAGCAATAATTGAAATCATGATTATTAAAAACGATTATTTGTTAACCTTAAAGTTGTTTATTTTTTTCTTGCAAAACAATGTAAGATATACTCTTTAAATATAAATAAAGCTTTTAACCATTAAAACAAAGTATGTTCACTTTTGTACGAAACAAAAAAATCTTTGAATGCAAATAAGTATACTGTAAATTCAGGTATGTTTCCTTTTGTAAACAAATAGTGCACTGGAATTAAACTGCTCTAGACTTGCCATAGAACTGGAGCAATAAAAAAAAAGCCGTGAGGTTTCAGTTAGGTTAATACGGGAGTTGCAGCGTAAAGAGATTCGAAGACTGAAGATTGCATTGCGGACGAAGTTGTAGACTGAGTTTTTTTATGTGTTTTAGTTTTTCATAAGATTATGATAAAGGTCGTGGTGGTTAAACTTTAGATGGTTAAAAAGGTTTGCTGTGTTACCGGTCGGTGCGGACACAACTACGAAACACTTTTTGCACGTAATGGGTTTTTGCTCTTCATCAAACCCAAAGTGATTCCATTCAATTGAATTTGACTTGCCTTTTTTGTTTACCAAGCACTTCTGCTGCAATTCTCCTGCTATTTTTCCAGACCGCTAGGTACAACTTTCCTCTTGGGGTGGACCTGCCGGCTAGCTGGCAGCTGTAGCTTAGAGGGGGGCGGGGCAGAGCAGCTCATGGTAGCTTGCGTGCGCGTGAATTAAACAACTCAAAATTAATAATCGTTTTTTTCTCGATTACATAATTTTTGTAATCGTTGCATGTAATAATCGAAATCGTAATTGAATTTCGATTAATTGCACAGCCCTATGTTGGACGATTTCATTCTTTGCGTCCATTGCACAGAAAATTGAAGAATTATCTAACATACTTGTTGGATTTATAACTGTAATGTGATTACTGAATTTTGCAACACACATTTTTTTTTATTTTTATTTTTTTTACATTATGGTAAAAAAAAAAAATCCAAATCCAATGTCTGGGAGAAGCAGATGGTTTTTGTGGCCTCAATTTTGGACTTGGTGCATCAAAAATGAGTCTGTTGAAAAGCAATTCATTTTTAGAGCAAAATGTTTTTTTCCTTTTATTTTTTTTTCTTTATTCTTTTTCTTCATTACACCAGCTTCTTCTTCATCATTCAAACTGATGGGTTTCCATTATTGAGCCGCTCATCATTCATGTCTTCGCCAGCTGAAAGCACTTTTCTTTTTTTATTTATTTCATTTCATGTGACAGGAAATTTGGAGGTCAGTGCAACAATGAATACACATGTTTAGTTTACTGCTGCTGGGCTTGGGCAAACACTAACTTGTACACACATTATTCATACACTCACACTTTGGCCATCTTCAGACACCGCACTGGTACTGGAGTACAGTGCAGTAAAAAAGTAGATCCATATACTTTAACCCCTTTGGGTGTAGTAACATGGGTCACTTTTGAGTGTGAGGTGTATCTTCCCACAACAAGGCCCCAGGATACACAATATAAAACCTTTATGGGCTCAGTTCTGCTTTGACACACACATATACACTTAGACACAGAGATCTTTATTAGTCTGCAGTTACAGTGCTGTATTCCAGCTGTTTGTAAAACTTTTTAAGTTCTGCTTGTTCACACTGCAGTCTGAGTGTGGCCCTAGTGGTCTGAAGTTGTCTGTTTGGTGCAGGAGGATCACTTCTGCACATGAGTCTGGATGTCACAGTTCATACACTCTGAGGTACACTAGACAACTCATCTGACATAGTGTTTCCTAATGTCACATGATGTCTTTAGTCTGTGGCCTGTGGCAGGTAAATGTTTCTACCAACAGAGTCATGGAATGAAAAACCTCTTCTTTGTTCTTCTAATAATAATAATATATAAATAATATATAAAATCGATCGATTGATTGTTATTCAAAAAAGTCACATCCTGTCTATTATGCGGATGTTTTCTTTGTCTCCCAGTCCCCTTGGCAGTGACTCAGTGTTAATGTCAGTTACTTTCCTGACTGTCTGCTTATATTTTGCTCTGGCAAAAGTAAAGCCTGTGTTGAAGTCTAAGTTTGTATGTGCGTAGTAAAATGTTGCAGTACAAAGTAGTAATCATCCTATTATGGCTAGCTAACAGCTGTGACACTCAGCTTTCTTCATTTTGTGGGTCCTATTTCCCAGGGAAGATTAAACAATACAACAAAAGCAATTGATTGCTGTTGCAAAAGTGCTTGGAATCTTCCCCCCCCCCCCCCAAATACATTCTTATAGATAAATGGCTAACTCATTTTGTGACCTGCACTACTGCTTTGCCCTGAGGTGCAAAGTTTTGTGTTCTCCCATTCATCATTTCCTGTAAACCTCCTTAAAGGCTCCATGTGTGTCCTCGTTTTGCCTCCTTAGTCTCCTCTCATTTTTTTCACCACTCATTGTCCTTTTGATTTGCATCATCCTTCCATTGCAGTTACTCTCTTTTCATTAATTGTGGGTACCTGATGTATCTGAGAGGGGGGAATGAAGGCATAGTCCTGTATTAGATTCAGACCTTTACTTCTTCTTTTGTCTTTTTGATAAAGACATGGTTCTATATCATATAAAACCTGAGTTTGATCTACTTATGTTTTCAGTGGTAAAAGTACAATATGACTGTTTAATTACACACTCAATACTTCCTTTGCTATTTCAAAATCAGATTTCTCTATGGTTTCAGTGTATAAGAACCTGTCAATTCCTAACAAGGCTTTTCTTGTGATGAAACCATTATGTTTCTGTTGCATCTGTATCTTTGGGTGAAATACTCAGACACATACCTACCAGATGTTTATCCATATTATTTTTTCCCACTTAAGTTATCGGTGACCAGCCCCTTTTGTTAGTGTCGACCTTATCCCTGGCTGTTTTTAGAGACCCAGCTTTTTATTAGAGAAAATACTTTGAGTTTGGGTTCATTTTGGTTTCGGTTTGATTTACTTGTGCATAAATCCACTGTAAGACTGGTGAATTCAAGTCAAGTGGAAATGAACTGTGGCAACAAAATGTATGTGTATTCATGAGAGGCTGCATATGTGAGTGTTTCTATGTAGCCATTTGCTGGTGTTTGTGCGCAGATGCTTACATTTGTGTGCATTCTTAGATGGTAAATCTTGTAAAGTGAATACATGCATCTTTGTTTAAAATTCATCACTTTGTGTGGGTGTATTTTATACATTCTGCATTAAGTATGCAAGTCTGTTTCTTGCTTTCAAACGTGTCTGTGCTCACCCCATGTCATGTGGGTGCCAGGTTGTGTGTCACCGGGTGGCCTCTGTAACTCTGCTGTAAACGAGTTGGTGGAGGGAGGGATGGAGGGATGGTGGGAGGAAACAGACGGAGGAAGGGTGTGATTGAATGATCTTGGGTTCTCTTCCTGTGGAGTAACATCAGGAGAAGTTGTTGAATATAAAAAAAGAACAAAAAAACAGTAATGAAAAGTTGAGTCTGTTAAAAGAGAACACAATTAACAAGCTGTTTTCGGACAGTGGCAGTGATTTTGCATGTTGCAGCATTTTTTTTCAACGAAACGCCACTTTGTGTATTTTGTATTTCCACTGACCACTTTTCAAATAATCTGTCAGATTTTATTTATTAGAGTTTTTATTATTATTATTATTATTATTATTATTATTATTATTATTTTTTTTTTTTTTTTTTTATAAATATCTTCCCTCTACATGTGTTTTGTAATCATCCAGGTGAAGATGAGTACAAAAATAATAAGGCCTGTTTTGCCTACTTCCAGTGCCTCGCCCCTAAAACATTTCTTTGAAAACATAAAGTGGTCTTTCATTAAGACACAAACAAAACCTTTCAGAAACTGTGACACCCTGATTTACAAGATGATTAAAAACTAGAAATGTAAATTAAAAAAAAAAAAAAAACCCTCAACACTTTTGTCCCTTTTGACAAGTGTTTCCCTGTATTTCAGGTTGATGAAGGTTGTTAATTTCCTCATTCTTTTTGTGCTTCTTTTATTATGATTATATTTATTTTGAAAGCCATTCATCTTCTGGATGGATGTGTAAGAATATGCAAGTTGTGACTATAATTATTTTGCATATGAAACCCAAGAATGTAGATCATGAATATGAAGTACGCAAATTTGTTTCACTTTTACCAGCATCTTATACATTGTCATATTATGTTTCTGAATGCACACACAGCACACACACTCTTTCATACAAATGTACAGATAGGGATGGGAATCAAGAACTGGTTCTTTTTGAGAGCCAGTTCCCAGTAGCTTAATTCCTTGGAATCATTTGCCTGTCTGCTTAGCGAGTCTGCTTATTCATTGTGGCTTTGTTGCACATGTGTGATGATGTTACATGTACGCTGCATTGTTTTGGTTTAGAATGTAGCCATCATGGCGTCAAGGCAGAAACGCTCCAAAGTATGGCTATATTTCACGAGAAAAAATGACACCAGGGTCACATGTAAGGCTGGCAAAGCTTCCATTTCTTCAAAGAGGGGAAATCCCGCCAATATGCTCAAACATTTGTCCACAGAGCATGCAGTTCATTTACAGGAATGTGACGTGTTTGATACGTTACTTAGCGACACTTGTGAATGCAGCAACAGAGAAAACACCAGGGCATCATCTGGGCCCGGTTCTGGGGGGGGGGGGCAACAAACATCCTGCCCCCTCAAATAAAAGTTTCCGAAGGTAGGGAAAAGGAAAATGAGGTGCACAACAGCAGGAGATGTAGAGGAATTGGTAAAGCATCTTAAGTTTCACTTTCACTTTGTACAGTTGTATGATGTGACCCCCCCTCGCCACTTCCATCACCGACAAGTGCCCCCTTAACATTGCTGCCTCATATATGACTATCTGGAACCGGGCCCAGCGTCATTTGTTATTATTATTTGTGCATACTGTATATGTTATATTTTCTGTGCGGAGATGGAAATATAAAAGACAGTTAATGCAAACTCACCTGTTCGTACTCTTTTATTCCCTCACCCAATGAGAATCGATAAGAGAATCGATAAGGAATGGGATCAATAAGCAAAATCGATAATGGAATCGGAATTGTTCAATTCTTATCGATTTCCATCCTTACATACAGATTGTCTTTTACTTTTCCCCACAGTCATGAATGCATGCACAGCCTCAGGCGGACACACACACACACACACACACTCAGCCTCCACGTAGTGGAGATGGATGAGTGTACGCTGGCTGACAGTTGATTCATCGGCCCCGCAGCCCCCATGCATATTCTAATAGAGCCTTGAGGAAAGTAAAAAAAAAAACTCAAGTGAGATCAAGACTTTGTTTTTAGACAGTGGGAGGAGAGGGGCCATTATTCTTAGCTGGCATAACGTAACTGTCAACTGACAAAGCACCTGTCATGGTGGAAAAAGAAAGAGAGATTAATACTAAAAGACCCCATACTTCAATCTTAAAATGAATTTGAGCTCCTGCATTTTGAACAGTCTTGTGCATACAGCTGAGGAGTCAGTTCCCTAACTGTAGCCACCATCATACACGCAGTTGATGAAATAAGTACTGTTTATGTAGATGTTATTTTCATGGGAGGAAGCAAATTTTATAAAATACTGCAATTTAAATTGACTGGAGATGAGGAATATAAATTTGAAGTAATTAGTCTTGTAGTTAAGACCACCGAAACTAAGACCACAAAGGCAACAGTGTATTGACCAAGTTGACCACAGATTATAAAAGTAGCTGCTGTTTTGAAGCCAGGAGTTTGTGATTTAGCTGACGTTGCTTTTTGGAGCCAAAAATGACAAAAAGTGCAGACCTACAGGAGCCTAAGTTGTCAAAAGTGAGCTAATGTTAAGCGCTACTTTAGAGACTTGGTAAAACGATAAATGTCACTAAGCACTGAGTCATTTAAAGGTTGAAAACCTAATTAATAGAAGAAAAATTCGAAGAGGTTTCAAATTATACAGATAAGACTAAAATCATTCCTGGAAAACAAATATTGACCCAAGTGTTTTAAGAAAGAAGTCAATTGTAGGTGTGACCACCCCAGTGCAGGACTTGGTTCCTTGTTTTCTGTCCTGCCTGCTCTCCTGGTCTGTCTCCTTGTCCTTGCAGGCAACCAGTCAGGTGGCTTGGTCATGTAATGGGAAAATGATATCACTTTGGTAACTATTGAAACCATATCACTCATGCACTTCCTACCTGACCCATTTGTGTAATTCCTATCTAACTGGCCTAACTTATATCACTTGTATAATTCTTACCTAACTTCAAACCTCTGGTTTTACTGTACTTACACAGTCTCAACATACAGAACATTCTACACTATCTGTATCTAATTGCACAGCGCATTCTCTGTTACAAGGACAGTAGCCACTGTGTATCAGAGAACACCAAGCATCTAACACTGACGTACATGAGCAGCACCAGATCACCCCATCAATGTTTTGCTCCATGCAAAAGTTCTCTGAAACCATCCTGACTGTAATCTTGCTTTTGTCATTGTCCTATCCTCTTTTGTATATAAGCCTAGCTGCTCCATTCTCACTTACTCTCTCCTATGACTCAGCCTTGCGCTCTCATTCGGGGGTTTTGACTCTTCAGTTCTCAATTGACAAATGCTCCCACCACAGTCCCGTGCTACCTGGCTGTGGGTGTGGCCACAGCGTTTAAACTTCAGCAGCAGCAGAGGCCTCTCTCTCTCAGCCTCACTGCACCAGCATCTCCTTCTTTTCCTTTGTTTGCCTTTTATTTAGCTACGCATCCATCACTTTCACTCACTCATGCACACGCCACACTACTGATAATGTTGATTACTTGTACAGGATTTACCTTATTGTTATTTTTGATTAATCTGAGTAATATGTGTTTTCCAGCATCATCCTGTATTTGTGTGTTTTGTCAAGGCCTTACGAACCACTCTTGACATACGTAGGTCTATGCGAGTCATAGGTTTTTGGTACTGAGCTTAACAACAACTTTATACTTCCACAGTGACTTTCACTTTCTAGCAGCGGTTCTTGCCCCCTGGTGTAAGATCAAGACCAAGGCAAGATATGTCTGAGTTAAGACCAATGCCACATTTCCACTATGTGGAACCGGCTCGACTTGACTCTGGTACCAGATACTAGTCCTGGAGACCGTTTCCATTATTTATATATATTTATATACTTTTTTCGGTGACCACCAAGGACAGAAATGTGTGAACCTCCTCCACCGACCACGGCACACTTTTGTGGGCTGTCATCATGTGATCATACTTTTCTTTTTTCTTTTGCTCAGACAAGATATACTTGTAAATGTTACCTGCTTCTGAGGAAGACTGGAGTCACAGTTGAAACTGTCAAGCAGGTAACTATAACTTGTCTGAACAAAAGAAAAAAGAAAAGTATAATTACATTAACAGAAGACAAAATGAACATCATTAGCCTGTCATCATGTGGGTTAGCCTACCGGTATATTTACTGTAAATTTCCAAATCTGTTTTTTTTTGATGCAGAGACAATTCTCTGACCAATAGGTGGTCTGCAGTGTTTACACATCACATTTTAGTATCTCTTTCCCCATTTTGGAACCTCAGAGGAGCAGATACCAATAAAACTAGTACCGGGTACCAGATTCCAGGTTCTTTTATGTAATGGAAATACAAAAAGGTTGAGTTGAGCTGGTACTACATAGTGGAAACACGGCATAAGATGAGACTAGGTCCACAGTAAGCCTGATACTGTCTGTGTTGCTCCAGAAGCGGCTGCTGTATGTGTTAGTGTGTCATGAGCACTGTGCCAGGTGCTGATTCTGAGATCCAGCAGAAATGCGGGAGCTGTCCGTGGTAATAACCATAGCTCACGCTGATGGGCAGAAAATCTTCAGTTAATTTCCCTGTCATTGTTTCCATCTGCTCCGGTTGTTGTTTAATTCAGTGTGTTTGAGATTTAGGTGGCTGTTTTGTGACCCAGACATTATTTTGTCTGCCTCTTGCTGTGCATGATGGCAGGAGAGGTTTAGACAGCTCTCTGTTGGCAGTAGTCCACACATTCTTCACCCCAGTGCAATTACCTGTTTAGGGAAAACAGTGGCGAAAGTAGACCTACTTATTTAAGTCCATGCTCTGGAATGTCCTTCAAGTATGAGTTGTCAGTGAGCTTTTGAAGTGCATTTCTAATAGCTGTATGTGTGCAAAGTGAAGTGAATCTCACATCACAGTAACATAAAGTGAAGACTATTAAAAACTATTTGTATTTCAACTAAAATTAACAGATTTACATCATGTCTTTTTATGTTTTTATGTATCTTTCCCTCTTACATTGTTTTATGTTTTGGCAGTTTTACCTTTTTATGCATTGTCACATTTTCGTCATGATATGTCTTGTTTTGTCTTCTTGGCTTCATTTTCATGGTGTTCCATTCTGTGTTGTTATTTGCATCTTGTAATGCCATTTTCATCTTACCGCTTCTGGTTGTTTTGTTTTTGTTTTATACCTCATCACAGAAGTTTCACCTTGTTATGTATTGTCATTTAATCTTGGTTTGTCAAGTTGCATATTTTAGTTTTTGTTGCAGCATTTATGTCTGTTATATCTTTTTTTTGCTTAATTTTGGTCATGTTACTCCTCATTTTTACTACCTTCATATCATTTTCATCTTGTCCTGCCTTATGACATTGTCTTCATTTTATAATATTGTTTTTACTTTACTTCCCATAATGCATTTTTCTCCATTAGCGTGGCAATGGCAATGATAGTGTGTAATACATTTAGATTTTAACATTGCTTAACACTACAGATTCACATCAAAAGAAATTCTACGTAGAAATAGCCTTGCGCAGTCTTTATATTGCGTGCTCCATGGCATATTTTAAAGATGTCAGTATTTTTTTCTTGGTGTGCTGGCTGTCACATTTTGATAATAAGCAGCTGTCTTTTTCTATTTTAATGTGAGCTCCATTTTGAAAAGAAAGAAGGGAAGGAGTAATAAAACACCCTATGCTTTTAGACTTGACAGAGGCCATTATTTTAAAATGTGAAACTCTAGTGGCAAAGTAGCTGTCAGCAACATGTCACCAGCGTGATGGATTAGAGCTACAGGTAAAGAAGTCGCTCTTTAGCTTTTAGTGGCAGCTGCTTTTAATGCAGAACTTAAACTACGTCTCTGTACTAGTTGTAAAGGCACAAGTGGTTCATTTATATGCTACCACTTACATTTGAACTCATGTTTGAATATTTGATTAGTGTGAGAGCCGTCACTAAATCTAGACTGAGAATGAGTGTGAAAAGTTGTATTCCTGTTTATACACATCAGTAATCTCCTTTTGACCAGATGCAATGATTACAAACTAAATCTCAGGATGTATTCACACCTGCTTCGTTTAGTCCATTTAAACCGGACCAGAGTTCGTTTCCCCGGAAAGTCTGAATACAAACGTGAACTGTTGTTGACAGTTGATATTATTTTCGTAAATTTGTGTCTGTAAAAATAGAATACATATTCCGAAAACAATAACTGCATGTAGGACCTCCATATTTGTTTTCATCAACACCCGCTGTCTCTGATTCACCCCGCCCCTGACTTTTCTGTCCAATGCCAGCGCAATTCGTCAAGTGCATGCTTCTGTTTACAACATTTTGTCCACTAGCAAAAAATGCAATGAGAATACGATCCGACCCAAACGAAAAAATAAAGTCTGCATTTGATCTGAATCAAATAAATGGACCAAAGTACTTTCCAGGTGTGAATACAGCCTCAGTTACACTCTATGTACCTCTCAAGAATAAATCACATTTTCACAATTTCTTAATGAGAAGAGGTAAAAATATTGTATTTCAGTGCTATGGGCAACAATGTGTATTGAGAATTTATTTATTGACACATTTTAAATAATTTTTACTCCTTGGCCATCGACCGCAGGGGTACTATCATACCCTACAGTGTCTGTGTGTCTTTCTTTCTGTGTGCCCACCTGTCTGTCTACCTGTCTGTCCAGCCGTGTCAAGGCGATTACTCAGCACCAAAGCTTACAATCTCCCTAATATTTGATATTTAGGTGCAACATGAGAAGCTCTTGGATGAGATCTTTTGGCGTCAACCTTGACCTTCATTTTCAAGGTCAAATCACGGTTGATGCATCAAATTTGGATGGCAGTCTTGGCCTAAATTTTTCAGGTCTTTCAGGGTCAGTGCAGGTCATGGGGGCAGATAGGAAAAGCTAAGCTAGCACAGATGAGGTGAAGGGATCGTAATACTGGTAGGGGAACAGGGATCAACAGGGGTATAGGTGCAGGCAGTCGTCATGGTCAAAAAGGGGGGACGAGGGTCCGTTACAATGTTCAACACTGGTCTTTTTTACATGAAGTCCCCCAAGAGAGGAAGCATTCATATCATATCATGTCTATGTTATTCATTTACTTCTCCATATATTGACGACAAAGGTGACTCCAGCTGAACATCAACAATCAATCTTTAATTAAACCCAAAAAATATTTAAATGTAGCAATGGTGGATTCAGATGGTGGCAGCACAGTTATAGGTGATGTTTGTTTTTTAATTGAGCTGTATGAGTCAGTAGAGACAACAGGCTTTATTACCTTTATCTATAAAGCAGCACCAGATTTAGTTACCCCCAAGAAAATGGAGAATACTGAATCCATATCTATATTTCAACATTTTTTTTTTTTTTTTACAGCTCCGCCTACTCCCATTGCTCCACCTGAGCTCCTTGCAGTAGGTGCCACCTACCTTTGGATCAAACCCAACGCCAACAGCATCATTGGTGATGGGCCAATCATTCTGAAGGAGGTAGAGTACCGTACCACTTCAGGGAACTGGGCAGAGACCCATGTGGTGGACTCACCCACCTATAAACTGTGGCATCTGGACCCAGATGTGGAGTATGAGATCAAAGTGCTGCTGTCCAGACCTGGAGAGGGAGGAACAGGACCACCAGGGCCGCCACTGGTCACCAGAACCAAATGTGCCGGTGAGTGATTTGCCGTTTCGGCACTTTTGTTGCTAAATCCTGCAAGAGATTCTTTATTGGCTTTAGTGAATAAGAGGGTTTATTCAGAATATGTTTGAAAACTCAAGAAAGAACATCTAGTTCTGTTTTTATTGATGAATCACTTCAAAATAATGTGTTTTAATGGAGCTCTGGGTGCTTTACCCTCACTTTTCAAAATACAGAATTGTATTGACCTTGTCTTGGTTTGCGTTGTGGTTGCTGCTGATGGTTTTTCCTTTATTTGGTTATTAAATTGGTTTCTCTTTGTTGTTGTTTTTCCTGACGGTTAAAGATTTGAATCTCCTCCAGTTGTTCAAAACACTCAGCTGCTTGTTTAGTCTTTGTCTAGCTTTAGAGACATAATATTGAGAAAGAGAAAACTGTAGTCAAAGATCAAGAAAATCTAACAGATGAAAATGGGATCTTGTATGGAAGGAAATGAGAGGAAAAATATTCTTAATTACCTCTCCTTGTGAGCAAGAGCTCAAATCAAAGATCATGATAATTAGGAAGTGGAGAAGACACCCCAGAGATGAAGAGGATGTAGAGTGTGGGGGTGAACGGAGGCAAAGAAGAGGAGGGGGTGGAGGAGGTTAGGTTGGGGGGCAATCATCATGGATAATGAGGATCCCAGAGGGGGTGTAAGGACACAACGAGTGGCAGTTTATTTGATAAAATGACAGCTCATCAGATCTGACGGCCTCTTTGTGGCTTCCTACTGGGTTAACTAGTCCACACACAATCACCACAATGCCCTTCCTGATTCCGCTTAATTTATTACCTCCACCAGGGAGCTTATGTTTTCAGCCATTACTGCGTCTATCAGCAGGATTACAACACCCATTTTCTTGGAACTTGGTCAATGGGTTGATGTAGGCTAAAATGACCCAGTCCTTAGAATAAATCATTGCCAGCATATGCTTCTGGGTCCGATCAAGCGGTAACACATGGACATATTTCGTGTTTAACAGTCTCTGTCATGTAAGCAGAGTAACTTACATGCATGTATTATACATATTTGAGTAGGTATTTATAAGCACTTAAACATTATGTATACAAAATTTGGGGAGATAACATTTTTAGATGAAAAATGTCAAATTACTGCTCGGTAACAGGTAGACTTGAAACAGACATCAATTTTTCAAACTTAATGCAAACATTCAAAACATGCCGTTCTTGACAGAAACTGATATCAAGTTGAACAAAACCTTTTAGATAATATGTTTAACTATAGTGAAAATAAATTTTGGAGTAAAATATTGAAAAGTCTGTGTTTTATTGACATCACAATTTGGTAACATGTGGACAGGTTGCCATAGTAACATATGGATGACTCTTTATCATTGTATGCATCACCCAATAACAGTTCCATAAAATACAGATCTTTAGCTAAAAAATGAGCCTACTTGATGGATGATGTTTGCAAATTTACTTTTTCATGTTAATGTTCACTTTCGCTTGATTGGATCCTTCTGCAAACCATCTATGCACCAACATTTCTTGACACATGTTTTTCAGTGTTGTCATGGTTTGGCCCCATTTGACAGTCATATGTAACATTTATGTTTATAGTTATACTTAAGGACTTTGCTCTGTTAGGGTTAGAGAAAGATGCCAGGGGCCTGCATCTAGAGGCAAGATTAAGGCGTTATCAAGGAAACCTTCTGGTTTAACCCTGGGTTTTCATACTCTTAGAGTTACCTTGGATTTGTTGACCTTCCTGCACAGGTGGTATGGTTTTTGTTGTTCTTCCAAGACTTCTCCATGTTTGCGGTTGGTCACCTGCTGCCACATCTGCCCCTTTTAATATGAAAAAGCTTATAATCAGCATCAAAAACCTAGACTGACGGTTGAAACCTCTGTGATAAACACTTAAGCATGATTGTGATGGTTAGGCTTTGTTAAGACAGATAACAGGAAATATACCGGGTCTGGGGAACTTGCTTTGTGATACAGATCCCAGGCCTTTGTTTAGTACTGCACAAGTCTGGAGGATGTAAGCAATTAGGAATCATATGATATTTAGGTAGAGCAAGACTTGTGCCTCACAGCAAGAAGGTCCTGGGTTCGATTCCAACACCAGTTGATGGGGGTGGGACCTCTCTGTGGGGAGTTTGCATGTTCTCCCTGTGTCTGCGTGGGTTCTCTCCAGGTACTCCAGCTTCCTCCCACCATCCAAAGACATGCACTGATTGGTTAATCAGTTAATCTAAATTGTCTCTACTGGTGACATGTCGAGGGTGTGCCCCGCCTTTGCCGCAAAGTAGCTGGGATAGGCTCCCGTGACCCTAGTGAGGATAAAGTGGGTTCCAATAATGAATGAATGATATTTAGGTATATTTTAAGCTTTACCACAGTCTTTTCGTAAACCCTGCATTGTCCAGATATAAACAGGAGTCTAGATAAAACTCTGCTGCTGTCCTGGACTTGGTCGAACCCCAGTCACTTTCTACCACTTGAACAAATGACCAATTTCAGTGGGATTATATATATTGATGGTTTACAGAAACCTATGAAAGCAAAATTTTACTCTAGCGGTTAGATTGGTCAAGGTTACACCCCAGGCAAATGTATTGAAAAAGTCGGAGCCTAGAATTTTTGGATAGCTTGCTGGCTTATTCTTTTAAGTTTGCGGACAGTGCATTTTGTTGAATTCCAGGGCATTGAGGCTTGCAGTTTTCTGTTTCCTGCTTCACCTGAATATTGTCATTTCATTTATCATCCTCTCTCTCACATTCACTTTTATTTGACCTCTTTATTGCTTTATTTTTTTGCTCCCCCACATCCATGCTTTCTGTCTTTTTCTGCACTTCACATCACTTTTACTTCCTCTCCTCCCCTTGTTTCCTCTACTTGTCTCCTTCCCTTTCATCGATTCCTTTCCATATTTTTTCTAGCTTCATTGTTCCCTCTGTCCTGTATATGCATCTCCTCTTTTACCCTCCCTATGCTTGTGTGTTTCATGAAATTTATATCGCTCACATTCGCCGCTTCATGTTTTTTTTTTTGCTTTAGTTCATCTCTCTCATTTTTTTTCACCTGTTTTCCATCATCCTCACTCAGCTGTTTTCCTCGTGAGATTACTTTCTGATGCAAAAAATGGAGACAAAACACTTTGTCAGGGATTTTTAAGGGGAGGGGAAGAAAGAAGAAGAAAAAGGTGGAAAGAATAGGACAAAGGGTTGAGGATGAAGAGATGCAAAAGAGGGTGAAGGTGCATATTCTGCTTAAACTGCATCCAAACTGGTTCTTGCTGGGCTGTGTTTATGTACATGAGGGAGACACAGAAAGAACATCTGAATGCTGCCTTTTGCCTCTTGTGTTGCAGTGTTTGCCTTTGTTTTTCCTGCAAAATGCAATACTTGTTTGGACGTCTTGGGGCTCTAGTTGTTTACGTTCCAAGTACGATACGTCAAAACTATGGAGGATTAAGTTGGCAGGTTTAAGTATAATTGGAATGGGATTTGGTGTATCGGTGAGTGTGTATCTGATTTTCCACTATGTGTGGTATCCTCTATCCACCTGCTGATATTCTTCTCACTTTACTGTAATTACCAGGTGAAATTTTACACATTTAACTTTCCTGCCTGACTGTTGCTCTAAAATGTATTGTTTTCCCTCAATTCTGCATCTTCAAACCCTCTGTTTTCTATTAGCTATTTCTTGTCATTATTCAGAAATATTCTCATGAAAAACAAAAAACTAAACTAACAGAAAAGAAAGAAAACATTATCTCTAGTGTCATGTGAATATTAAACTCAGGGGTTCATTTGTTAGCTGTTTATTTTGTTTTTTTCATTAAAATGTGTGTTAACCCCACAAACATAGGAACTCCCACAAATGTAATAAACTGCAAACGTAGGGATGTAACGATATGAAAATTTCATATCACGGTTATTGTGACCAAAATTATCACGGTTATCATTATTATCACGGTATTGTTGAAATTGTGCTCAAAGTTTTCAAAAAGTACTTATACACACACTGAAATAATTTAACCAAGTTGTATTTTGGAAAAAAAAACAAAACAAAAAACAAACAACAAACAAAAACAACAACAACAACAACAACACCAAATAAAATAATTGCCACAATGCACTTTCTGTTGGCAGAAACATTCAAATATTAACCCTTAGTGGTCTGAGCCTATTTTGGATGTTTTTAAGTACTTTTGATTTGGCCTTTATATACTATATAAATAAATGTTTACTATACCCATGTTTGGTATCTTTTTTTTTTTCAGCACAACTTCATTTATATCATCTGCCTATTATTTTTTTCACTTTAACCTACTATATCAACATAAAAGGCCAAAAAACACATTCAAAAAATATGTAAAATCCGATTTGAAAAATGTATATAATTTATTGCATAAATAACACAAATATGCTTAATGAACCTTTTCAAAGACTTTAAAAGTGAATATTGGTTCCAGATATTAGGTATGTACAATTAAAATTGTAATAAATTAAAACTATACTCAAATATTTGACATGAAAGCAGATCTTTACATAGGAGTTTTCTCCAGAAAAGGGTGGTAATCAAACACGGTTATCATGATAATTAGAATTTAAACGGTAATACTAACTGTCTGCAATTTTACTGTGGCTTATCATTATACTGGTAATCGTTACATCCCTACGCAAACGTATTAAAAATTTGCAGCTTTTAACGTAATAATCCCACAAATGTAATTACTTTCCCACAAATGTAATAACAGTCGCCTACCACAAATGTAATACCTCATTTCCCCACAGTGTGCACCAACCATCTCCACTGTTATCATAATCATATCCAGACATTTTATTTACATGGTTCAAACAGAGGCTTCTATTATACTTAATGAGAATAAATAGGCTACTATCCAGTTCATGCTGAAGCTTTTTTTTTTTTTTTGTAACTTATGTTTTATTAGTTTTAAAAGAACAACAACAACAACAAAAAAAAAACCACAACAACATAAATAAATAAGTCTGGGTAGCACAGTCTTATCAGTTATTTTGCTTATATAATGTCCATTTTTTCCACTTTTTGTTCATTTGCGGTTCTTGTAGTCTCAATCTGTGTGTTAGTTTTTCCATTAGAAATATGTCCTCGATTGTAGTTATCCATTGATCCTTTGATGGTACGTTCATTTTCCCCCAATTCCTTGTCATACACTTTTTTGCAGCTATCAACATCATCTTTCAGTTCATGCTGAAGCTTTTATAATAAAACCTTTACAACATGTTTGCCCATTCTGTTTTGTTCCTCCACTTGTATTTGTTATTAATCATCTGTTTATCTGGAATTAGTACCATGTAGTGTAACTGCAACATTTGATCATTCTAAAAAGGCGAGTATCCAAAGGACAAGAATTAATAGGAAGAAAAAGAAAGATGAATGAATATTCATGCATGCATGACTTAAATGTATGTGATGTACTAATTTATTACATTTGTGGTAAGTTATTACAATTTTGTAAACTGATGACTTTTGCCGTCCCACAAATGTAATAAATCCCCACAAAAGTAACAATTATTACATTTCTGGGAAATGAGGTATTACGTTTTATGTTTGTGGGAAAGCTATTACATTTGTGGGATTATTACATTAAAAGCTGCAAATTTCTATTACGTTTGTGAGGTTAACATATAGATAGCCATAGACATGAGTAAATGGGGCAGTTATTACTCATAACTTCATACTGAAAAATGTACAGTTTAACTGTCAGTACATGTGTTATAATATGTTAAAATGTATTGCTGTTATAAGAACACATCATCCACTGATATCAAGTATATTTCCATTTATGTACATTATTTTATATTTTATTGTATGCACATTTTGAAGATTTTTATTTGAAAATATTATTTAAAAAAGAAAAAAACGTAACATGCATAAGGAAAAGGAAACACTTTCTTCAAATGAGTTCTGACATAGCAAACTTATAAGTCATGCTACTGATCGGCTGACAGATTAGTGTCGTCTTCTCAGATATTCTCATACCATATCAAATATAGTGTGGACAGTAGAAGTAAGTGGTAGTGTGGACAGAGGGGAAAACCAAATTCCTCTTATCCTCGTCCCATAAA
Organism: Sphaeramia orbicularis; assembly: GCF_902148855.1. Taxonomy (NCBI): domain Eukaryota; kingdom Metazoa; phylum Chordata; class Actinopteri; order Kurtiformes; family Apogonidae; genus Sphaeramia; species Sphaeramia orbicularis. Next base: position 38,874,068 of record NC_043961.1, read on the forward strand.
TAACATAAAAACAAAAATAAAACATTATCAATTTAGATGGAAGACAGCTACACAGTGCTGGACATCCTTGACTGAATATTATAGAAATGTGTCTATATTTATATCCGCTATATAAGTCTATAGTGCAGTATTCAGTTTATATAAATGCACAATTCAGTGTTCCTTTTCTTCTTTTTTATGACTTTTTAAAAGTTTGACTCCAATTCCTTTGACATCTTATGGAACACAGCCTCTGTTGGACCTTAAACCAAGTTTGCATTGGAAACTGTTTTGGATGGAATTTTGTTGATACTGAAGTCTTGCACTGTGCCAGCAGAGGAGGTAGGTTTGGCACCATGCACTATCACTCTGGAATAGGGGTAGGTTGTTTGTCTGCTCTGAGGGAATCTCACTTGTTTTTGCCAGTGTACCATGCCTTTGCAAAAGGGTATAGGGAAAGAATGTGTGTATTAAACTAATACCAGACCACACAGGTGGAGGAAGAAGGGATAACGGCACATACGTCTCAAATATTTTTTCTTCCGTCACTCCAAAAATGTTCACGAGGGTGAAAAATGTGTTCTCTGCGTCTTGTTTCATTGTTACAACACCCCTCTTTAAGAGGTGTTAAATATAGACACAGTTTCTATTAGCAAAATTGTGTGTGTTAAATTAACATATTTACATTTTCTCCTCCCAGCACATGCACAATGACGTGTAAACACCCCATATTGCATATTCATTGTGGCAAACGTACTAACTGGATGCAGACGCACTATTTTGCAGCTTTGAAAGATGCAACCCATATTGCGCAGTGTTAGTAAATCAGTTTGTGCATTTTTTTTGCAAGTGCAATGAGTTTGCACACGTTTTTATATGCACAAACCTTTAGTAGATCTGGCCCACAGTGTACAAAGTACATACTATCAGTATCTAAATAAACAGCAAAAAGCTACCGGGAAGAAGACAAAGGTTCACCTGTTCTTCCTTTGTATTCCACACACAAGCAAACACACCTGCAGCACCCACCCTAACCCCCTTACTGATTGAGTTCTACAGTTTTCTGGCTGATGAGATACTTTTGGAGCACACACTCTTCAAAATTTCATGTTGTTCATAAAAAGTCAAGATTAAAGTTTAAAATCGCTGCACAATTTGTGTGTTTGCACCTGTTCTCATAAAGGGCTTGAAGAGACAGAGCCTGCTAGACAAGAAGAGGAAATCAATATCAGAAATTGGTCCAAAAAAAAAGAAAAAGGTAGAAACACAGATGCATAAGAAAAATAAAGTACAGTAAGCAGTAGAGTGGATGATTAAAGTTTAGAGTGAGGGAGGGGGAGATGGTAAAAGACTGAAGATGGACGGACACAGCATGAGGAGAGCCACAGAAAGACAGTGACTGCAGATACATATAAGGTGGACTGAGTGTTGTACTGTTTTGTGTGTGTGTGTGTGTGTGTGTGTAGTAAAAGAAACATGAAGGAGATGTGTTTGTGGGCTAGTGGCGTTGTGGCGAGCTGTCACAACCACTCACAGGGTGCTTTGTATGTGTGTTTGTGCGTTGGGATTGGAGCAGGCAGGTATGACAGATGTTCAGAAAGCCTGCTGGCTACTCACACATTCTGAGTGTGTGTGCGTGTGTGTGTGTTGTCAGTCTCTACACCTACTGTGTTTACCTTTCTGTTCATATTAGTGTCTACAGCCCTCACAACATCACATCGGAGCGGCTACATGTAGCACTTTGAAAAACACTTATTAGCATGAAATTTAGTGTGGTGTAATGGTGCCTAAACAGCTGCTCCCATGATTGGATAAATGTTTTGCCATATTGTATCATTTGCACAAAGATTAGTCATAATTGCAGGAACATACCAGTTGTCACTTGAAAATATAATAATTAAAATCCAGGCCACAATTTTATTCACGTTTTCTCATTTCATTCACTTCTAATTCAAACTAATTGTTCACTGCATGATCCTCTGTGACATCTAGCTGTTTTCCAGATGCGGCTGCTCTAAGACTACAAGGGAAACAATCTTTCCCCCCAAATTTAAGCAGAAAAAAAAAATGTGGATAGTTTCAAGAGATTTATTCTCATGAAAGCTGTTTCCCCCATGAATACCATATGTTTTAATCTGTACTTATCAGCCTTTTTGAAGTAATTTCTTGTAAACCACAATGCTTTCAATGGTTTTCTCACATTGAAGCAGAGGCTGCTCTCGTGTCAAATCCATTGAAGCAGGAAGGTGGGAAAAAATTTAGTCAGTCATTGGACAAAGTACGCAAAATAAGTCCTGGACTCATCACGTCAATAAGGATGAATGGAGCGGGGCGGGTCTTGAAAAACCCCCGAGGACCAACAAAATGACAGGACTCATGGCTTTCACTTGTGATTGGAAAAACAGGGACAAGAGGTTTTTTGTGCCTGGTCCTCTTAAAGGAGCGATATTTTGCTTTTTTAAATGGAATTATGCATTTTTAAATGTTTCCCTGTAGTCTACATAAACTGTAAATGCTATGCTTGGGTCTGAATTCTTCATTAATTCAACTCCGTAGGTCCATCTTCAACCCTATTTCTGAGTCATGACACCAGAAAGGTTGTTTTGAGCGCTGGCCCTTTAAATGCACATGACCCCACCCCCTCTAGGTTGTTGACTGTGCTGCTTTGTCCCATTCAACCAACAACTGAACATTTTAGGTAATCGGCTCGAAGTTTGGACATATTGTCAGTATGGACTACAGCCGCTGCTGCTGACAAACAATTATGGTGTACTCTGAGAAATGTTCGTTGGAAGTCTTGACCTTATATGTGCAAATGTCATGACTCGTTACAGATGTAACAAATTAAGAAGGAATTAAAACAGGTTGGAGAAATCCACTCGATTTTTGTCAAAATGAATATAAAGATATCGTTGCAGCACCTGGAGGGTTCAAATTCAAACTTTTTGAGCTATTAAGATCCAAATACACAAATGAATGAACCAAAGACTAATAAAACTGGGTTTAGCAAAATATGACCCCTTTACATTTCATTGGCCATGGCTCGATCTTTCTAGATCATTCAACAGCATGGTCTGTTTGCAGGAGAACTCTTCTAAACATATTCATTGAAAGGAAATTGCTGAAGAGCCTGGAAAAGAGCCTGTTTTGGTATGATAGGGTAATTAATCATTTCTTAGAGAAGGAAGGGAGGGTGGAATTCACATAGAAATCACAAGTTTGTGATTTGGAAAAATGCTACTTCTACTTCCCCTATTCTTAAGACCACCAGCTGCCACTGCTGGATTTAATAAGTTTACAAACAACTGAATGTCCCCTTCTACACACAACGCAGTGGGCAAAAAAACAACAACAAAAAAATCCTTATTAACGGTCACTGTTCTGTCCATTCTGGACTTTTTCATGTAGGTCTCATTGTATATTTATATAGCACCTAATAATGCAAGATTACGATACAATATGAGGTCAATCAATCAATCATTCAATCAATCAATCAATCAATCAGTCAATCAGTCGATCAATCAGTCACATTTTATTACCTCCGCCTAGGATGTTTTAGCTGGCGTTGGTTTGTCTGTCTGTCTGTCCGTGTGCAAGATAACTCAAAAAGTTATGGACAGATTTGGATGAAAATTTCAGGAAATGTTGATAATGGCACAAGGAACAAATGATAAAATTTTGGTGGTAATTGTGTGTGTGTGTGTGTGTGTGGGGGGGGGGGGGGGGGGGGGGGGCACTGATCTGCCTTGGTGGAGGTCTGCACTCTCCGAGTGCTTTTCTAGTTTATATTGCACCAAATTATAAAAAAAGTTATCTCATCACACTTTACATATAGAGCTGGTTAAAACCAGACTGTGAAGCCAATTTACAGAACCCAACAGAATCCTTAACAAGTGTCAGGTGTTCAACAGACTGAAGCAGAAAACACATAATAGTGCTGTTCAGAGTGAAGCTAAAATACCTCATACAGTATAACAGAACAATATAAGAAGTTAAAAGTAAGGGTAGTTAATCAGATTTTACTTTTACTTTTGTTCACACTCCTAGTTGACCTGTTATAAAATAGAAAAAGAGGAAGTTTGTACTGTAGAAGGATGGTGATCTAACATGGTGGACTCAACAAATGACAGCCCCTCCCTCTGTAAATATTTGTGACACATGACTCATTCTAAGATAACGACAAACACAACAATGATCTTTTCCATCTAATTGAAACATAGTTGTAATTATTCCACTCCAATAATTACATCCTCTTAAACCCCCCAAAATGTAGTAAGGGAAGTCCAAAATGGGGAAAGGAAGGGACGGTATGGAAAATCCCAACAAAAACCAAAGGCAGTGGTTTCTAAATACACTAGGACTTTTTTTCTTACTCTACACAGTGTGAAGACAGGATATTTAATACACATCCGCTCCTGCCTTTGACGACCATAGCTGAAGTTACTGGCTCTTCCAAACCCACAGTTAACATAAGGTTTCCTTTTGGCACAGTAAAGTCTGAACTGGGATTTATGGCTGTAACTACATATTGTAGAGCTTGACAAAGATTTATCACAGTAATCCTGAGCCTGTGGTTCAGACACTTACAGATAAATGACAGTTCTTGATAAAGTGGCCTATGAGTGATTGGAGGTCACAAGTGTTCATCTACAGCTTGTGTTCTTTACACAGAGAAATTCCTCCACATTCCAGGAATTTTTGCATTTTGTTCTGCTCCTTTTGGGCTCGAATATCCAAATGCTATATTATCTGGTTTTACAGACATTTTTAAAAGTTATTATTCTTTTTTCCCCATATTTACACATAGTATCTGCTCCTGGAGGATTCTGTTGGTTTCTGTAAATTGGCTCAAGAGTCTGGTTTAGACCAGCTCTAAATGTTAAATGTCGTGAGAAAACATTTGTTATATACATACATTTCATTTGATATTTGAGGGCAAACTAGCAGTCCTATGCCTAGCCATGGTTGTAAGGGTCTAGACCGTGGGCCAAAACTGGCCCGCCAAAGGGCCCAATCTAGTCAGTGGGATGAATTTGCAAATGCAAAAAATTACACTCAATATGTTAACTATCATTTTAGTTCAGGAGCCAAATTCAACCCAATACAATCCCAAGTGGTTCAGATCAGTAAAATACTATCATAATAACCTAGAAATGTTGACAACTCAAATTTTTACCTCCGCCAGGAGGTATTGAGATCGCTTTGCTTTGTGTGTTTGCGTGCGTGCGTGCGTGTTTGTTTGTTTGTTAGCAAGATAACTCAGAAAGTTGTGGACGGATTTTCATGAAATTTTCAGGAAATGGTGATACTGGCACAAGGAAGAAATGATTAAATTTTGGTGGTGATCAGGGGTGGGGGGCCATGGGGGCCCACTGATCTGCTTTGGCAGAGGTCTGCGCTCTCCGAGTGCTTTTCTTGTTTGTCTTTGTTTTAGTGTAAAAAAAAAAAAAAAAAATTTCAATAAAATTACATAAAAATATGTACATTTACAAACTATCCTTTCACAAAAAATGTGAATAACCCGAACAAATATGAACATGAAATGTCTTAAAAGGGGAATCAGCCATATTCTACTGTTAACCACAGTGAACTGTAAGTTGTAATGTATAAGTGATAATGTGAGACATAATATTGTTAAAATTGCACTCATGTTTCTTAGTAGAAATACCAGGTTCATGTTATTCACATTTTTTTAAAGGATTGTTTGTAGATGTAAACATTTTCATTATGTAATTGTGCTTTTTTCACATTAGACATAAAAGTTTGGATTTGGCATTATTTCTATATTGTTGTGTAATTATTTTAATAGTCCGGCCCACTTCAAATCATATTGTGCTGAATGTCCCTGGACCGTCCCTGGATACTGCTTTGGTTTGTATTCCTTCTCTGAATGGAAGGAGTGGATATATGGCAAGACAAACTTTAGATATATTGCCTTCATATGATCTGCAGAAGAGAAAGAGTGAATACATTCCATGTGTCATATTTTGATGACTTAATTTGCCTAAAAATGATGTAGATAGAAATTTGACAATATGGCTTTCAGTAAAAATAGAATGTATGTTTTTGTTGTTGTTGTTGTTATGTATGTGTAACAGTTATGAGGATGATAAAACTGATTTAGGCAGTAAGAGTTCACTGCAAAAGAAAACGTATGATGTAGATGCACTGTAAAGACTATCTAAAGGCCACATCTTCACTATAAAACATTAACAATAGGCAGTAAATTATACTTTATGCAGTTATTGGCCTCCAGGTAGAGCATTATACAGGATTCAGCTCAGAATGTATTAGCCAAAAACACAACGCTGGTCTGTAAGTGGCCTATTACCTCACAAAGTTCTCGGCTCTGTGGTTTTAATACACTTGATGGTATTTTAGTCTCTGCTCGACCTGCTCTTTGCATTCCAGGTCTGTGTGATTGCAGGAAAAACACATAATTTTGGCTCCTGTTTCCAAAGTTAAGTAAAGTTTAAACTTTGCATCAACTAATGTATCCATATAGATATTATGGAAGAGTTCTTCAGCAGTAGAGTCAGGTAAAATATGACGAAGTGAAAAGAGCACCTGAGAACATTGAAATGGGAGTTATCTCCATTTGACGCCTTAACTGAGTAGTGTAAACAATTAAGGCTGCACAGATGGCCTATCTTTCTACCAGTTATGGAAGGGCTGATGAACAGTATTGTTAACAGTGATGACGGCGCTAATTGGTACTATTGCTCACAATAGCAAGCTGCAGCGAGAAGAGAGGAGATACAAATACTAGAAGGCATTAAAGGAAACATTCATTACAATGTACACAACTTTAATTTAAGCAGGACTTTTCATGCAGGACTTTTGTAATTGCTGTATTGAAACTTTTAGTTATAGGGAGGATTGGAGTAGTTCTGCTCAAAACAGATGAATGTGTCAGCACTTGCTTATGTGAAATATTTTATAAGCTCAGATAGGAGGAGAAAGAAACAGGTGTGTTTGCATTTCGGGTTAAGAGTTTGGCTTGGTTTCACATTCCTGTTTCACAAAGAAAACTTTATCAAGAAAACTGAAACCATTCATGTGATAGTAGAGTGTAAATTTGAAATGTTTATAGGGAGTGTTTAGTTTTAATAAACAATTGATGTTTAGACATGGTGGTGCAGTGGATAGCACTTGTGCCTCACAGCAAGAAGGTCCTGGGTTTGATTCCAACATCTGTCGATGGGGGTGGGACCTTTCTGTGTGGAGTTTGCATGTTCTCTGACTTCCTCCCGCCACTCTGACAGGTTAATTGGTTAATCTAAATTGCCCATAGGTGTGAATGTGAGAGTGATTGTTTGTCTCTATATGTCAGCCCTGCGATGAACTGGCGACATGTCCAGGGTGTACCCGCCTTCATCCATAAGTAGCTGGGTTAGGCTCTAGCGACCCCCGTAACCCTAGTGAGGATAAAGCGGGTTCAGAAAATGAATGAATGTTTAGGCACTATTTTTTTTTTAAATTCCCAATAATCACTCAGTGTATAGTCATTAGAGGTTGAGTAGGGCTGTCAACAAATTAGATTACATATTCAAACTGTTAACAAAAACAAACATATGATTAAAACATAACTTGCCCTCACTTGAAACCCCCCCACGCCAGAGTTGTTACACATATGGACAGACAGACGAGCGCCGAACTGATGACAATTCCCTCCGGCGAGGGTCGAGGGTAAAAACTAATTTCATTGTACAGCACTGACTGCAGTGCATGATGGGCAGGAGCCAGACCACTACTGAGCATGGGTTCAAATGACCTGTAATTCAAGCTACAATGAAGCATTCAGAAACACTAATGATGACAGAAGTCAGAGCCCAACTCAACAACAGAGAGTGAGTTGCACTCAGAGCCACCTAAATGCTTGTGTTTGGAAGTACTTGTGATTTGGTGGTGAGATGCCAAATAAGTTGTATGTAAGCCATGCTGGAACAAGCCATTGTTTCAGGTGGATTTTAAACTGCAGACTTTAAACTATTCAGCATCTGATAATATTAGTGTGGAAGCATATTCTTTCTATTATGTACATTTCATTACAATACTGACATGTGTCTGGGCTGACTACATTGACTTTTTCATCCATAGATATGAGAAATGTGGTCACGGCACGGCCTGCTTCCAGCATCCACTCTACACATACGACTGTAATGTGTAGGTACAGGTCTTTTAAAAGATGTGTTTCAATGAACACATTACACCAATGTTTCTGACTGTTGTCATATTGGTTTACTGTGTTGTTAACAAAATTCAAAAGAATAAATGCTTAAATAGTTAGAACGTTCTGTGTTTTGAAGAGAAGAACATCATTAATTGATTTTTATATGACAATGTAATGATGATAACTTAGAGCAAAGGAAAACTGAACTGACCGGTGTCCTCCCTATGCTGTCTCCAAAAAAAATGTTAATACTTAAAAAGCTATCTACTTGGACTAGCTAGCTATCTTGGGCTTGACAAAAGAAACAAAGTCAGAGTGATCATTCACTTTGTATGAAAGTGAAGATTCAAAGTCACAAACACAGTTTAAATCAGTGGCAATAGTTTGTGAAACCTACTAGTACATGTCGTTTAATTTACCAAATCAATTATGTCAATTGTCTTGATATATGCCAGTGTTTTGTCTTGGGGTCGGAACCCCACGTGGGGTCACATGGAATTACAATGGAGTTGCCTGAAATATCTAGTAATTGATAAAAATAAAAATAAAAACTTACCAGAAAATATATGGTGAGTTGAAAGAGACAAACACAATTCATATAAGACGTAACAAACTGTGAAACTGAAACTGAAGCACTGTGGTACTGTATATCTTTCAAATGTTCATTGTGGTCAGTTTCAGATGCTGCAGCTCTTTCATAATTCATAGTTTGAGTTATTGTTTGTTCAGTATTAATTGTCAGCCTTGTAAATACAAGCTGGACTGACTGTACATATCCTGACCAAGGAAAATAAAATTCTCACTTTGTGCAGTAATCTCAATCTGTCTTTTCTGCCTCCATCCATAATAATATACATTATATAAACTAAATGTCATCTAAAATTAACGTCTGTTTGCAACATAGTATAGCAAACTATTACATGATCAAAAACAAATTAATTTTAGGACAAAAATGTCTCAGTTTTGAATGTCTGGGGTTGCCAGAAATTTGCAATCTTAAAATGGGGTCATGAACCAAAAAAGACTGGGAACCACTGACATATCTGTTCCAAATTTCCTGAGGACTGTCACATACGTTGTTGTGTTATAGTTATTACTCTCTCTTTTGCCCTTGGTGTGAAGAGTGACAGTTCCTCATTGAAGCACCTGAGAAACACGATCTGTAAATTATGCATCTGGCTTAATTCTCCTTGGAGAAGTTAACATAAACATACCCTCCTGAGTGCTAATGAGAGTTATTTTAACAGTGCATAATATTAGAGGGACAAAAAAAAAGTTTAACCTGGATGGAAAAATGACACACATTAACTTGACTGGTCTAACCGAACAATTACTCTGACTTCACTCTGTGGAAACAACACAAAATAGGCTTTTTTTTCACTTTCCCTTCTTCACCCTTTTCACACCCCGTTGTTGTTCTGCTGTTGTAGTCGACGCAGTAGACAAGTGCCGGGCAGTCGTTGCTCAAAATAGGATTCAGGCCATTTCACCCAAAACCAGCGCAGCAGTAGCTCCAGGGAATCTGACAACGATTTTGGCCATGTGCTTCCTGTAGCATGGCACATTTGTGAGAGCAGAGCGAAGAGTAGATTGAGGAGGCGAGCTAAAATGAAGTCTCTATTTTGCCTGAGGTGCAGCGAGGACACAGCCTTGATAAAGATTGATTTCATCATATACCTCCTCACAATCTCTTGTCCTCCTCATCTCCACTCTCATCCCTCCATCCTGCTGCACATCACTCTCTTCTCACTCTCCAAGGCTATTGAACAATACATCCGGATACTTTTATCCACTCCAAACATGACACTCAGGGGACTGGTTGCTTCTTTCTACCCGTTTAGTGTTGTATGTGTGTGATCTCAGTGTTTTTTTACCCACTGTCCGATCTTGCTCAGATGATCTTACTCTCTACAGTCAGTGTTGCAGCTGCAGAGAGCCCAGCCACACACAAAGGTTACGGTCAAAATGTCTTTTTTTGCTTAGGAAGAATTGTTTCTGAGAAAAATCTATAACCCACATTGTAAAAAATGGGTGGAAAATGCTGTCTAACCAACTTTCCTTGTGGCATCAACCCAGTGCCCATCATTCATGAAAACAAGCAATCAGTGTGACTGACAGGATACAAGTTGCAGCAAAATGAATGTAACTGCAATCACAATATGAGCCTTTGAAATAGCATGATCACAGATGCTGTGATTAGAAGGTCCGGTTTTAGGAGGATTCAGGGTAGGAATGTAAACAATTGACTATCGATTAATTGTTGATAAGAATTTGCTTGATTAAATTATTAATTTTCGGGTAAACGACCTTCTCCACCTGTCCACACCTGTCCGAAGACTGCTGGTTTGTCCGCATTGCGACGTTGTGGCTGGGATAGCCGGATGAGTTAGAATGCTTTTAGGGACATGGTGGAGCCAAACACAGATTGGCCCGTCTGTTTGTGTGTTGAGTGGTGCACCCCTGCCTAAATACACGCACAAATGCAGGGTCGGTATCGGATCGGAGAGTTTTCCCTGGAGGTTGGTCTAGTCCACGGTCAGTGAGACAGAAGTTGAAAACATCCTCCAGGCTGCTGATCCGGGACACAGGAATGTTGAGCATTTGCGAAGCTTCAGGAGGTGGAGAAAAGATAAATGAGCGAAAAGTTTCACTCTCACTTCAGCGGGGGCACAGACTGCACTGCCCTGTTCCCCTATAGTATTATAAGTAGGATGGAAAGTGACACACGCAAACACACGGTTACCAACCAACACGCATGCATCCCCCGGCCGAATTGTGCACATGCGGCTGAGTAACCACACACACACACACACACACACACACACACACACACACACCCCACTGATGAAATGTACGCACCCCCCCCATTACACACCACTACATCAACAGATGAATTCCACAGGAAACACTGACTGTATCCAATGGTTCAATAAATCTGTCATTAAGGAATATGACATGCTTTTTCATGAAGTATATAAACAATATTTAGCTTTTATTCTTATAGACCAGGGGTGTCAAACTCATTTTAGTTCAGGGGCCACATTCCGCTAAATTTAATCTGAAGTGGGCTGGACCAGTAAAATAATAGCATAATAATATATAAATAATGTCAACTCCACAATTTTCTCTATGTTTTAGAGTAAAAAAAGTAGAATTAAACAATGAAAACATCTACAAACTATCCCTTCAAACAATGTGAATAACATGAACAAACTGAAACAATAAGGGTAATTTTAACAATATTATGCTTTAGTTTATCATTTACACATGTACATTATAACTTACAGATCACAGTGGATCTACAAATACACAAAACATTTAATAACAGGCAGAATATTGTTAACATTGTGCTTACTTTTCTTAAAACATTTCAGGTTGTTCATATTTGTTCAGGTTATTCACATTTTTTGTGAAATTATACTTTGTTTTAGTGTAAAAACATGAAAATATTTACATTTACCAAGGGAAAAAAACTTTGGAGTTGTGAGTATTTATAGATTATTATGATAGTATTTTACTGGTTTGACCCACTGGTGACTGAATTGGTCTGAATGTGGAACCTGAACAAAAAGGATTGTTAATATCTTCAATGTAATTTTTGCATTTCACACATTTCACACATTCATCCAGACTGGACCCTTTGGCGGGCTGGATTTGGCCCCCGGGCTGCATGTTTGACACCCCTGTTATAGACCATATTGAAAGAGAAATTCAGGTTCTCAGGAAAATCGCTGCTCATCAATTAATCGTTAATCGATCGATAAGCTCAACCAACTAATGATTAATGGATTAATCGATAATTTGCATCCCTAATTCAGGGACATCTAATTGTAGAAGTGAATGTAAGAATGAAACAACCTTTACTTGTAGTGATAAATTGGATTTAGTGACACTGAGAGAGAGGTGATATGTTTATACTGTATTTCCTTGTATTTTTTTTTCTTTTTTGTTTGTCAATTCAAGTTTTAATGTTTAAGTTGGGAAAAAAAAATGCACATTACAAAATTAGTGCTATTAGGTCTTTTCCCGATCACATTGACTATACAACTCAATAGAAATTGCAATTGTATCAGTGCTCACAACGAACACAATGAGTTGATAATGACTGGCCTTGGGAGTTTTTTGTGTTTTGTTTTTTGTTTTGCTACTTGACCGCAACCAAACTGTCTGGATCTCCAAACACCTCCTCCTGTTCCTTCCCTCTGCCTAATTTGTTTGCAAATACCTTTGTTCCTCTGCCTTTCCCTCTTTCCACTCCACTCTGCTCTATGTAATATTTCCTTTCATTCATTATTCCCTAAACATGAAAATGAATATTGGATTAGATCCATGTGTCTATAACTGTAGAGGTAATGTTAAAGTTAAAAGATGGCAAAGTGCAAAAACATGTTTCTCCAGACTGCCATTTCTCACTTGCTCTTCTTCTTCATCATTTTCTTCTTCTCTTCTTATCTCTGCTCTCCTCCTTATAAATTAATATTTTTATGTGAAGAGCGATAATGTAAGTGTTGGCTAATATGTTACCCTATAAAGATAGACTTTTAAGTCACCCGCTGCACATAAATCTGTCTTTAGTATCTTTTCTGCAGCTTTTCCTCCCTTACCCTTTCTCCCCCGCTTCTTCTTTTCTTTATATGAGGCAGATGCTAATGTGAATGTTGGCTAATACACAGCACTCTATAAAGACTTAATTCACCTGAGGGTTATATACTGTGCCCCTGCACCTTCTTCCCTCTCCCTGTCTCACCCATTTGGTATAAAGTAGATCTTTATGTGAAGGATGTTAATGTGAGTGTTGGCTAATGTGTTGCTCCATAAAGATGGATTTTTAATTCACCTGCTGGGCATATACTGATCTGGCTGACACCACTGCTCTGCCGTTCTGCAGAGCCAAGCAGTTTGGATGTAGTTAGGAGACTGTATCCATTCTGCATCAAACACTTCCAGACTCCTCAAGGCTCAGGTTCGTTTCTAATGACTTTGTAAAATCATCTGTGTACAACCCTGTCTTCCATAAATTACATGTGTTTAGCAACACTGAGTGTAACTTGCTAACCCTACTGTTGCCCAAATTTCATTTAGAATAAAATATTGCTCGTCAGTGTAGTTTAAGTCTGGCTAAAATGTTGATCCTGAACATAAACGTGCTCATTAAATTAATAAACGAATTCATGATTCACTGTTCCTCAGCCTCTTCTTCTGCTTTCTTTTGGCCCATTCACACCTTGCTGCAGCCCTCTCAAAATCGCACAAGCAGAACACCTTGAATTAGAATAGCCCCGTAATGCTGCATGGTGTAAAGGAGGCTTTCACTTGTCAAGGAGCTCATTGCACAGCCACATGAAAGCTGCAGTTGCTCTTACCATGCTGGCAAAGTGGCCAGTACTGCTGGTAAAAGCTCCCTGTTCAGCTGTCGATTGAAAACTTGGCCTTGTTTTTCTAATGTGGTTGAAAGTCTACTTTTTAAATGCATACTTTTTTTCCCTCTCTCTCTCTTTTAATCAAGCAGCTGCTCAGTTAATTCCACAAAGAGGGGGCACATCACATGAACCTGCAGTCAGATATATCCCATTTAAGTTAGAGCAGGATAAACTCAACTCAGGGCCAATAAATTTGTCTTCACAGTCTCTAGGTCTCTCTCTTCTTTACTGTATGGAATATACTCTTTGATTTTGACTAAATATACAGCATGTACCTTACAATTATATGTTCCCTCCTCCCTGTTTTCTGGAAAAGAACAAAAAACACTAAAAACAAGTGGTTCCAGGCACAACAAACCCCACCCCTCACATGTATTGTAGCTTATTTTGGCATCGATCCAACTGATGTCATCATGTCTATGTGTGTGCAGGTATCAGCATATCAACTGCCAAGTTTGAAGTAAATTGAAACAAAATTGATGTTTTTATAGACATTTGGAATTTTGCCCATTACACTGCAAAAATCTAAATCTTGCTAGGTGTATTTTTCTCATTTCTAGTCAAAATATTTCATCACACTTAAAATAAGACATAATCACCTAAAGACTAACTTTTCAGTGAAATATAAGAACTTATTTTTAGACAGTAGATCTGGAAAATCTTATTTTAAGAAATCTTACCTAGATAATTTTCACTTGTTCCATTGGCAGGTTTTTTTTTGCTTAAATTAAGCCAAAAAAAAAAAAAGAAATTCTTGAATTAAGCAAAAAAAAAAATCTGCTAGTTGAATAAGTGAAAATTATCTTGGTAAGATTTGTTGAAATAAGAATTACAAGATCTATTGTCTAAAAATAAGTTCTTACATCTCACTGAAAAATTACTCTTTAGGTGATTTTGTCTTCTTTTAAGTGTGATGAGATATTTTGACTAGGAATGAGAAAAATACACGTGGTAAGATTTTGATTTTTGCAGTGTATGAGTAAATGGGGAAAAAAAAAAAACATTTTAAAAATTCATAAAAAATGTTAACTTTGACCTACTTTTCCCAAAATGTAATCAGATCTATTCTGGGTCACTGGCAATCTGTAAACCCAGTTTGGTATGAATTCACCCAACAGTTTTGCTGCTAGAGTGTTGTCAAACAAAGAAACAAAGAAGCAAACAAACAAACTGAACCAAAATAATCCCCCGTGTTTCCCCTGTGGGGGGTGGGGTAACAATCTAAGACTAAAACCTGCAGTGAAAATAAAAGGAACTTGAAGTACGTTGTTAGAAAAGTAAAAAAAACTACATAAGAAAACATCATGAACAATGCAACACAAACTAGTGTAGAACAGACTTGGAGGTAAATTCAGCTTTGGTTTTCTCCCATAGTTAATGATTCATGTTTGGTCAGGGACAGCTGGGAAATAAGATCATGGACAGACTTAATTTGTCATGATCCACTGCTCAGAGAGATCATGCATTACTGTCAAAATGTTCCTACTCAGCTAACCTGCATTTTAAATCAGTTCATTTCTGTTGCATTATGTTGCTTTAAGCATTGATATTGCGATTTTTTTTTTCCTGTTCCCCCCTCTCTATTTCATTCTGTCTGTCATACTTTACTATCTGCCAGAACTACAGAACTGTTCAGTTACAGGGGTTGGACAAAATAATGGAAACACCTTCACCTCAAGATGATAATGCCCCAATCCATACAGCTAGAATTGTTAAAGAATGGCATGAGGAACATTCTAATGAAGTTGAGCATCTCGTATGGCCGGCACAGTCCCCAGACCTCAACGTTATTGAGCATTTATGGTCAGTTTTAGAGATTCAAGTAAGACGTCGATTTCTACCGCCATCGTCTCTAAAAGAGTTGGAGGGTATTCTAACTGAAGAATGGCTTAAAATTCCTTTGGAAACAATTCACAAGTTGTATGAATCAATACCTCGGAGAATTGAGGCTGTAATTGCCGCAAAAGGCGGACCTACACCATATTAAATTATATTTTGTTGATGTTTTAAGGTGTTTCCATTATTTTGTCCAACCCCTGTAGTTTTGTTGTTTTGTTTAATGACTGATCCAATGAAGACTTCAGAAAGAGATGAATTAAAGTAACCCTGAAGTGCAGCTTTGGCTTCTGAACTCTGTTTTGCAGTAAGTCAGATCTAAACAGATGCTTTGATGAAGCGACTTTGCAGAGCACACTGCTCTGGACAAATTCATCTGTACATCGTACACAATAAATGAGAGACTGTGGCTGCAAAAGATGTATCTACAGTTAAAAAAATACTGACTAATGTTTACTTAATCAGAAAGCACATATTGTCTAAATCCTGCAACAGGAAAAATGCTATCTGAATTAAAAAAACTATGCCCCTGTGCACAGATTAAGCTGTCACGAACTAGACAGCAAACTAGAGGAAAACTTAGTAAAGTTGTAACTACCCTGCATTTTAAAAGGAAAAAATGAGATTCACAGCATAGATTGTGTTTGTACAAGACTGTCACATGATTTTGTGGTCAAATCAAGATCTTCATGGTAATGATTAAAAACTACCGCTAAAACTAGATACAAATTCAACCCAAAAACAATACCAACATATGCACGTAAAACTTGGTACAGCCATAAACTGAAATAAAAACAAACAAACAAAATAAAACTGGAAGACTAAATAAAAATGTCAAAATCATAACAGATCTTTTCACATAATGCATCTTCATGTTTTGCTTCTGTCTGTTTTTGTCCCTTCTCAACCTGTACCATCTCGTTCCTCTGTAGAAGGTCTTACTTCATCTTTTTCTCCTTCCTGGGAGTGACAACCACCTACAGAGTGACTTGTGGTACATGCTCATGAATTTCTTGTTCTAGGATGTCTTGTAACTCTTTCAGTCATCTTATTGTGGCTGTTTTTGTGGCTTTTTGTTATTGCGCTGAAATCCTAGCTTTTGGAACTGAAATACTTTAGTGTGAAGGAAATAGGTTACAGTTTTTTTTAATTTTTTTTTTATTTCTCAGCTGGGACATTCACACACGGTTATTGTGCAACCTCAAAAATTCAACTCCTGCAATGGGGAGTTGAGTTCCACTGCAGACATAGTGTAGTGGTGTTGTCTGAAATGGAACAAAACATATTCTGCCCTCTTAGTGACAGGAGTTGGATACATCTAACAACTGATGACATGCCTCAAATGCACAACCTTATTAAAATCAAACCTTACTTTACGTGGTAACAACATATTGTTAACCTCATAGCATAATTATCTAATTCATATTTTTGGCCAAACCGCCACATCTACATAACTTTACTCTCCTAACACTGCTGCATTATTTTGCATTATTGGCTATGACCAAAAAAAAAATATGACTTACGAATAATGCTATGAGGCTAATGATATGTGACCTGAAGTTGTATAAAAAAAAGTGTAAAGTGACAACACAGAGCAGTGCTGGTCTAATGATGTCATTAAACAAGGACAGAAGTTGGTTAACTAGCGGCTAACAACTTGTAATACAATTTTGTACATCACATTACTTCAAAGTCAGTTTTTTTATTTTTTTGCTGAGAAGCAGTTGTGCGGCACTGCTGCAGAATGTACATAGGGTACACCTGTCCTATTGTTGATTTGTGTAATGAACCTGCACCTGAAACAGCAATTACGATTCATTATAGGTGACTTAAATGAATGTATGACCTGCAAGAGAGCATGATCAGCACCAACGCATTTAGAGATTGATACATGTGCAAATGGAGACATTTGTGTAATATTAAGAATACACTTTGACAACTCAAACCAACGTTTTTAAGCTCTTGACTTGTCATTCCTTCTCACCTTCATGACAGGCAAAAGAATACTGCTTCCAATATTATCAGAAGGTCCATAGTATCAAGTCCAGCGCTAACTCATCTGTCTGAGTGTTTATTGTCAGTTTGGATTTATTGTTTTGTTTGGATTTGAGTGTTCACCAGGACATTTCATAAAGTGAGGCTGATGTGCCCATCAAAATGGAGGGTCAGATTGCTTGTTAATATCCCTACTAGTGTGGACAGGGCACTAGTGACATGCAGTAGTGAAGATATAGATTGTAAGTGAGCAAACACCCATAAAGGGTTTGTGTTTTAGGCTGTGTTTATAAAAGACAAAAGAAAACATATTTTGCAATACTTCACCACAATCATTTATGTGTCAGTACTGATAGGTGTTGTTTTATTTCCTTCCTCTAAGTTGTATGGCTTCCAAGCCATCTAGTCTGATGTCCTAGAATGCTTTGTTTTTATTGTATTTAGTTGCATAAATGCTACTCATCAAAAGATATATCCAGTAAATCTTCCTAGATACTACAGGAAGATCTTCCTAGTAACAGGCCCCTATTTTGAGAATGTGTTACATGCGTGCTGTGCCGGAATTGAACTGAATAGAAGGGTGCAAAGTTTGTCTGTCTAGGAGATGAGGTGAGAACTGTTTAAAAACCAGTGACAGACATGAAAACATGAGGCACAAGACAGATTATTCAGCACAAAGACAGAAACACAGACACACTAACACTAACGCTTAAAACTTAATTCACAGTCTAAAATGGAGGGGTTAGTGAAGTTGCTAAAAACAGTACATGCATGCACGTGATTGTACGGGTGTGTGTTTGTGTTAGATGTGTGATTGTGCACACATTTGCATGCCTGCACAGTTTCACTCTCACAGCAGTGTAGCGGTTGTAATCAACACCTGAGAGAGCTGTGAGCAGGCAGGATGAGTAACACCAGGGGTGAGACTGTGTGTGTGCTGGAGAAAAAACAGTATGTGAAAGACACTACGTCTGTGTTTTGATGAACATCAGGGATAAACTTACACCGACATGAATCTTGGATTGATTATATAAATAAATCAATAAATAAACTTCATATCTCATAACACATGGGGTGCTTGATATGGTCACATAAATGCAGGCAGTGTTTCTTCCCATAACTCTTTGGGCCTCATTTCTTGATCTGTGTGTGTTTTTACCTTTGTTAAACTTTTGGCCTATTCTTGCATCAAACTGTTTACAAAATTCAGTATATGCAGCTGAAATTGTGTGGTGTTTGATGTTTCATCCATACTTTACTTTGTGTAGGTGTTCCTTCAGATGCGGCTAATTACAGGTGCAGTCAACAGCCAATCACAGCAGTGTATCCTACTGGCCCATCCGATCAAGTAATACAATTTGTTTGTCTCTGTTTCTGCCCCCTCCTGCTTTTTGAGTCTGACACCTCTTGTAAAAGAACATTGTGAGTTCTCGGTAATAAGCTACTGCAGCACACAGGGTTGTAACACACACGGGTGCAAGTCGACATATACACACATATGCAGCAATAATTTGAGAGGACAGAATAAAAGAGCTGTGACATGCTTGCACATACACACAGGCTTACGCAAGTGTACACACAAGCACACGGCCAGTGAAGCCGAATTTGAAGAGGAAGCTGAACACAAAAGAAATAGAGGGTCTTTATTAGGGGAAAATGTCTCCCATTTTGTCCGCAAATAAGTAGCACACATACACACTGCTGCAGGGCTGTCCTTTGTTGCGAAACCATCCGGATCCAATTTCTCCTTCATTAAGTCTGGGTAGGACGCAGTGCACAGCCGGTAGGTAGCTAGGCCCATCATCACACACACACACACATACACATACACACACTAACACACACAGTCTAAATGCTCCTTATCCTCCTCTAAATCAGAGACATCAATAAGAGCCTTGTAACAACAAACTGACACACACACAGGCACACACTTATACAGGGAATCATTTTAGGAATTGGAATGAGAAGTTTAGAATACACAAACAAACCTACAAAACACACACACTTTAATGAGAGACCTAAAATGTTATCTATTAGTTCCCCAGAAGGAGAAATAACAAGGTCCTGGAGGCAGAAGGAAGAGGAGTGCACATTGTGTCTTTATTGATCATTTTGTCATGGCTCAATGGATGTGAACCCCTTTACAGATTCAGAGAATGCAGGCAGTGGTGGCTGGAGTATGAATAGTTTTTATTACCCTCGGCCCTCGCCGTAGGGTATTGTCATCAGTTTGTCATCTGTCTGTTTGTTTGTCTGTGTGTGCAAAACTTTAGTGTGCACTGATAAGTCAGGATGAGGGTTTTCAAGTGTGCGCACGTTATGTTTTCGGGTGCAGTGGAAATGGGAGCAGAGACCAGGAGACAGCAGGGGGGCTGAAGACTGACGGGGGTGTAGACGTGGTGAGACGGAGGGACCCAGGAGGGGCAGAGGCAGCGGTAGCACAGGACAATCTGAGGAGCATGGCAAACAGGCTGAAGGGTTACTAGGATTAATCAGTTATAGTAGATGTGTTTTTGTTGTTGACTTTTTATATTGCTTTATTCGTTATTATTATGGTGTAAATGCTGGATGCTGTACACATTTAAGTTGATGCAAGCAGTGTATTAGTTGAAAAGGATAGGCAAAAAAATAAGCTTTTGCTTCTAGCCCATTCCTTTTTTGGTTTTTATGTTTATTACAATTGATGTACTGAGTACAATGATTGATGTAAACCAAAAATAAATTTATTCATTCATTCATTCATTCATAAGCAGGAGCCGAATGTTACTAGGTTGGACAACAATCCAGTGAGGATGACAGGAAGATGGAACAGTGACAGAACCAGTAACAGACACGTGAGGCAGAAGTAAGATTATTGAGCACAAAGACAGAAACATTTCAGTTCATTTTTAAAGGGAGTTAAAATTAAAAAGTTAAAAGTAAAAAATGTGTTGCATTTTAACTGGTTTGTCTGAGGTAAAAGGGTTTTACAGCAGTTTCTGGTGCTGCAGTGCATCATGGATTCAATCTACTAAACGCATAACAAAGTTGGATGCTTCTGTGAAACTGGGTTCATTTTGGTATCTGGCACTTTGCCAGCTTTTTTAGACCCAATAATAAAAGAGAAATTTAGACATATTTCCCCCCAGAATATACCTAATGACCTCAGATAAATGCAAAAAAATTATACTCTTGCTCTGAGCTATCTCAAAATTAATGAATTTTTAATAAAATATAGGGGCCAAAAATAGAACCAAAATTGGGACATGAAAAGCTACCTAGGTGTCAGTGCATTTAATCTGGAAAACATGGCTGTAAATGGTCTTATATTGCACTATAAATAAAGACACTATTAAATTTGACGATCCTAGTGGTTTTTCTAATCCAGACATATGGGTTTTTCATGAATCTCAGTCTCATTCTAGGCTTCGTGTGTAACCCATTGTGTCCACTGGTGTTACATGCAGAACCTGCCCAGTTAAACGCATTTTAATCGTGAGTGATTTTGCAACAGTGGCCATTTTTGTGATACATTACATAACATTGATATATTGTGCCTTGCATAATGAGCTCAATTCCCAAAATGTACTTGTGAGAGAATAAAAAGGTATTTAAAAAAAATAGTTGCGCATAATTTTCAGATCCTTTTTACTGTGTTACATGCAGATTATTGTATAAAAATAATATAAAAATATGCTTTATCTGAAAAATAGTTTTTTTTTTTATCTCAGTGAATATTTATTTTTAAAATAGACCCAAAGTGCTTCCAAACTTGCTTTGCAACATTAGTTTACATCTGGTTTGAATTTTTAGCCCCTCTGTCCTGTTTTTAGGGACCAGTTTCACAGAAGCACCCAGTTCTCAAAGCAAAAAGCAACAAGACATCAACAGTTCCAAAAACCTTAACCAGAGAGACAAAGCTTGAATAGGAGTTGGTTCAGCAGTCACAGGTGCATTCCTCCATGAAATAGTGTTTGTATGGCTGTTTAAGCGTAGCATCATAATATACAATATCAATTAAAATAGATGTTATTTACACAGCCTCTTTCATATGTAAAATGGTGCTGAAACTGCTTTGTAAAGACAAATTATATAAAAATAATACTACTAATAAAAACAAGATAGTAAAATGTTTATTTACTTTACCTGTTTCCTCAAACTGTTCCTTGTCGAACTTGTGGGAATTTGTTCTAAACCTTTGGTGCATAAAAACTGAAAGCTACTTGACCAAAGTTTTTTATAGCTTTTTTTTTCAACTATCAGCAAACCTGAACAAGAAGACCTAAGGGGATGGTTTGCAACATACACACGTAAGCAATCTGAAAAGTATAAAGGCAGTAAAGCATTAATATCCTTATAAACAGAATTTCCAAATCAATCCTCAGTGATGCAGGGA
The DNA here is from genome assembly GCF_902148855.1 of Sphaeramia orbicularis. Taxonomy (NCBI): domain Eukaryota; kingdom Metazoa; phylum Chordata; class Actinopteri; order Kurtiformes; family Apogonidae; genus Sphaeramia; species Sphaeramia orbicularis. The sequence goes on from NC_043961.1 coordinate 38,895,846, forward strand.
GCCAGTGTAATGATGATGATAAACTGGAGATGTGTGGTCTTTTTTCATGTTGAAAAGAAACGAATATTGATCTGATTTAGCATGGATAACATTACAGATTTCAGTGTATTTGTGATAAAATGACCTACGCTGTAAGTGTTTTTGAAAGTCTGGATGTGAAAGTGATCTAGTGGCAGATTTCTGTAAGTTAAATCCTACGCTAACAAAAACAAAATAAGTATAAAGGCGAAGGCACACCAACCCGACTGCTGATCGTCAGAAAAGGTAGCCCAACTAATCAGTTGGCTTCTGTCTCCCCGACACGGTGAAAAAAGTGTGAAGAACACACCAAATCGACTACCGACTTCAGCGTACATTCTGTGTTTGCGCCAGACGTAAAATCGGAAAAAGACGGAACATCTCTCTAAACACAGAGCTCGCTGTTGTCAGTCATTGTTGTCAGCAGAAAGTGTTGAGTCGTCAAGAGGGGTGGTTGTTGTACTTGTTGAATGGATGGCTAGTAATAAGAAAATACTGGCATAATCAGCTCTCAGGCTTCTTCTTGTGGAAGAAGATGATATCGCAGGTGAAATCATGCTGTGCTAACAATGCTAAGAGTCCATAGGCACTCATTCAGATACAATATGAGCAATGAATGGCCTATTATAGAAGACAATAATAGTGTGAAGTACCTTGGCATAGCTGTATTCACATGTAAACTTCTCATTCACTGATTGACTAGTCAAGGCTATCCCTCCACCAATCAGACTGGTCCGACTGAATGACTGGTAGTGGCCAATTACACATGTTGAATCGGCTGAAAAGACTGGTGACGGCATTAACGATGGCCGATCACACAGAACACACCAACCACATCCATGTCACTGACCTCACCAGACTGCATGATGACGTCCAACTGCAGAAAATTGGGTTGATGTGTCTTCACTTTAAGGGTACGTTTACACGGCAACACTCCACAAAGATTTCTCCTTTGCGTTATAAAATCATTCCGCGTTAAGACGAAGCCGCTATGATAACGATCTGCGTTAACATGAGTCCGCGAGGACGGCTGAATACGCTGTAGTGGCCATGCCATACCAGTAGCTGGCGATGTAGAGCTGTAGTGAAACAGTGGCGGTAAAACACGCGCCTGTGCACAAACGATTTCCGGTTTAGACAGCCTTTAAATGAGGAGAAGAAGAAGAAAAAGAGGCGGACAACACTATTTACAAACAACAATGGCGAGTGGTCGTACAAAGATGCAGGACTTCTTTGTCTGGACAGACGAGCTGAGCACAGTTAGCAGCACGTATGTTGTTCTGAAACCGGCAATTGTTGTTGTGGTTGTTTCTTCTTTTTCTGCAGCTTTATTGTGTCATAGAGGCTGGCAAACCAGCTTGGAGGCGCATTACTGCCACCAACTGGCCTGGAGTGGGTTAACTGTCGGTTCTTGGCTGCGCGCGCATGCGGTGACGTCATATTTTACCCCGGAACGCTCCGATTCGCGTTAACACGGAGCTGAAATGCGGAGCGTATCGATAACATTCCACCCTGGACCCTGGTATCAAAAGTTTCCGGATTCAGGCACTCTAGGCACCGTTTCCATGTTAACAGAAGGCTAATCCGCGATGAAATCTTCCCGGAGTCGACTGAATCCGACGCCGTGTAAACGGCCCCTAAGACTAATGTGCAGGTATAGACTTCATCTGAAAAGGAGCCACTTTTAGTTTCTGTGTTTAATGTGGTAGGAACATGACCCAAACCATATCAGTCGAAACATTTCTCAAATGTAGCCCTAACACCCAAACAGCAGTTGTGGCAACATTGTAGATATCAGGAAATAAAACAAGAAACAATGCACAGATATCCTGGACCGGATGATCCAAGATGTATGTTAAAACCAAGTGTGAATGGTTTCATATCCGTTGTTTAGTACAGAGGATCGGGCAGGTCACTTTGGCATCACTTGGCTTCTTGGAAGTCAGCAGCAGCTTTTGAGTGGATGGTACCCACACAGTGTCAGCTGTGTGTAAACGTCACAAATTAACATCCATACACAAAGCTAGAAGTTGGTGGGAGACCGTCTGTGTGTGTTATCCAAAAGGCAGAAGACAGGATGAAATCCATTAACAGGAGGAGGTCTGGTTTTAATTGGTGCTCTTTTGTAATTGGCCTGCTGGGACTGATTTGCATTGTTTCCAGGGCAGCAAGCTTGTTTCTCTATATCTAAGCACAGTGGGTGGGAACGAGGGAAGGCAGGGAAGAATAGCGGGAGAGAGCTGCAGGAAAGGGGAGGCAGATAAAGGAGAGAAGAGGAGAAGATCAGTTAGAGGGGATACAGGCTAAGATAGGGAGGCTAGAGTGGTGTAAAATGTGAGAGAGAGTCACGGAAATGGAAAAGCGGGTGATTATAGATGAAAAGGAGAAGAAACGGATGGAGGTCAGCGGTGAGGATGACTCAATCTGGGAAAGGAGTTGGTGTAACAAATGATGGATAACAGGAGAGACAAAGCACTTAGGAATCCAAGATGATAGAAATAAAAAAAGAAAAAAAAAATGCAGTGATAGAAAAACCTGCAGAAGAAGGAGGAATGAAGGGCCTTTCCACTCATTTCAGTCACCAGGGAAGGCAGCTTCAGCCTCAGTTTTTGGTGCCTCTTTTTGCTCTTTCTTGTAAAAGCAGTGGAGGTGAACAGAGTGGATTAGAGTTGAAAGAGCCTTTTACTGACACAGTAACACAGGAAGTCAACAGCACCATAGTGAATTGGACAAGTGATGAAAAATGGACCAATTTCCATTGCCTCCCTCGTGGTGAATATCTGACACAAACTATGTGTGCATGAGAACATGTGTAGCAGAAAAACTGCAATGTTTTTTAGCAATGCCTTTCAAAGACACAGATGACACTCATTCTTTCATATTCATGTAAGACTCACAGACATAATCAGGGGCTGGACTGGACATATGGAGTACCGGTTGTTTTCCCGGTGAGTCGATCAATATTTGGGCTGAATGGATGTTTTTTTTTTTTTACAAGAAGCAACAAAAACTGGTAGAAACAGCTTCTTTTTAGTATGACCTTCCTTTTACACTTAACATGTTTTTAATCCTTTTGTTCAGACCATATGACATTTTTGGCATTCACTTTCTGATTTTTTATTCCAGGTTTCTTTCAGCACATGCCAAGTGTTTCTAACGGTTTTTGCTGCTTCTTTTCATGGGGTCAGAGGTCACACTAAATACTGACTTTAACCTTTACAGCCCATTTAGTTCCATTTTTCCATTTTTTTGTGTGTCTTTTAAGGCTGTGCAAATATTTTCTGTATTTTTTTTTTGTATCTGAAGAAAAGAGACTGATAAATAAATATGCATGTTCATTGCAACGCTGCAAAAACAACAGATCTAAAGGCCGCCGAAATCTTTTGCACAGTACTGTATATTTCAAGATTTTCCTGCCGGATGATTTGCTCTTTTACACCATCTTTTAGACTGAGTGAATTGAGAGTGAAAGAAACAATTGGCTTTCATCCTGAAGGAGCAGAGGTGTTGTGACAGAGAAGAGGGTCCACTCTAGAAGATATTAGAGATTTGACAGAGGAGAGGGTTCACAGTGTGATCAAAGGACAGAGTGAGCTATCTCTGACACTTACAAGATCTCTGCTCAGAGATGCTCGGCTACTGAAAACCTTTCATGTTATCACAGTAGGGAGGAGTAAAGACGAGTGCATCTATGTGCATCTAAATATGACTGAGTGCATTCACGCACGCCTGTAATGCTATGGCTAATTATCCTTTCATCGCTAAGTTTCACTAACTTCTTTCCATCAAAGTTCTTTTCCTACTGAGTTAGGTAGTTTGTGTGTTAGACAGGGTTGATAGCAATATACTTTACTTTGAAATTCATGTTTCTAATTTATTTAATCACACAAAATCTGAGAAAAGCTTCTTTTTTTCCCCCAGAGTTCCTCTTGTAACATGAACAAGTAATCATAAAGCAACAGAAGGAAAGTTCAACTTTGACGTTTTTGTTATACAAGACAAATAATACTGTTTTACTCCATGATAAAAATAAGAGAAAAAAAAAAGAACGGCAGCATGTGATGTAAATCCAAGAAAATATCAACACAAAAATAACCTGTGGTGAATCACACTGTGCCAAACTCACTCCTGTTTTTCAGACGTGACCTTTTCTCAAAATTCCCATAATTGCAACCATCTTGACATCAACACATCACACTTGTTAGTGCTTGGCGCTACCACAAATAAACTACTGGAGAGGGCTCAGAAAAACAGGAAAGAAAAAACTAAATCAAATCAACAATGACACTGTAATGAGTACAACTGAAGCTGGATCGTTTGTTTCTGCAGTTGCAGGTCAAGGTGGTAACAAGTTGTCTTGGTGATTGGAGTTAGCTGTGGTGTTGATTGGTGCTTAATGAGGGCCGACTTGATGGTGACAGCAAGAAAGAGAAATTTAAGGAGAGTGCAAAGATGAGAGAGAGGAAAAAAGCAAAAAGATGCTGAAATGAAAAGAGGGAGCACACAGGCAAACGAAGGGTGAGTCACTTGAATAAAGAGTGAGATGGTGTGGACAGGAGAGGCAGAAGGTTTAATGGGTTGAAGATGACAGCGGCTTAATTTTTCCATTCAGTAAATTGTCAACTAATCTTTTCTCTGATGTGTATGATTGTATCTAGAATAGAGTTTGTACCAAAAATATTACAGTTGGAAGAACATGTGAAAAAGTACAGCCTTAACTTAACAGAAAATGAATAGTAACACAAGGGGTTGATAAAGGATGTGAGTATTAGTCAAATGACAGTATGAAAAACAGTGTCTGTTTCTCTGTTGTTGAGACAAAAACTAAAATAAAAGTAGTCAGGAAATAATAATAAAAAAAACAAAACAAAACAAACCCAATAGTAGGAGGTCAGGAGTCAGTAGTGCAATAAAATAGACCAGTTCAGTGTTTTACTGTTATATACATAGTACAGACATATTCCAGGATGGCAATGCCAGGATTCTTCAGGCTCAAAGTGTGAAAGGGTGGTTCATGTAGCGTAAGGCTTCATTTTCACATATGGATTGGCCATGACAGAGTAAGTTTGGGCTGTGATGGAGTAGTCTTTACACAATGGTCTGACTCAACAGTGCAAGTCCTTAGTCAAAAATGAATGCAAGTATGGATGGAAATAATGCATAACCTAATTACCTAATATAACCTAATTGGAACAAATGTCCTTGCAAACGTGTGCTTCTTCTCTTCTAAGTCTACCTCTAGCTCAGGGTTAGGACTCCATGAAAAGTGGATATGAGTTGCATATTTGAAATCCTGGCGGTAAATACAAGTAGAGATGTGCTCATAAGTTTACATACCCTGACAGAAAGCGCATGGGACGGTCTTGGATGTTCCAACATGACAATGACCCAAAACACAAGGCCAAGTCGACCTGTCACTGGCTACAGTAGAAAACAGTGAAGGTGAAGGAGTGACCATCTCAGTCTCCTGACCTCAATATCACTGAGCCACTTTGGGGAGGTCTCAAACATATGCAGTTCATGCAAGAACATCCCCATTTTTTTACAGGAACTGAAGGGGTTTTGCCAAGAAGAATGGGCAGCTTTATCATGTGAGAAAATAAAGTGCCTCATCCACAACTACCACTGAAGGGGCCAGTGCAGAGTGTTAAGAACTAGGGGATGTAAACTTTTGATCAGGGTCATTTGGAGAGTTTCTGTTGTCAGTCTGATTTAAAAGGAGCAAACACATTTGTTTGATAATAAATGGCTTCACCCAACCACTAGCCATGAGTGAAAGAAAAGTTTCTGTATTATCATTCATACAGTATTCTCTGAGAAATGGCCAAAGAACCATACACTCTGCTAGGGTATGTAAACTTATGAGCACAACTGTACCACTGAAATAGACTGTAAATACTCCAAACCTACTTGAAACACACATGCAAATGCAAACTCAACGTCTCTCATTTGATGCACAGTGTTCTCTCTGCTCTGTGACAGCAAGTGACGTACGCAGGGACAGCACATAATGAATTAGTGCTCTGAGATCACGTATCTTCCAATAGAGATCTGGCTGTCAGCATTAAATCACACTGTTTATAGATGCGGCCTTCACACCATAAGTCAAACCCACGCAATCAGCTTTTCTCGCTTCACCAATTCACAGACCAGTACCATGTTGTCTTTTTTTTTTTTTTTCTTCAACACAATGTACAAAAAGAAAAATATTCAATGATTACAAATCCCATTTTCTTCTAGAAGTGCCATACCTGATTCAGTTACAGCAGTAACATACACTCTCTGCACAAGACGTTCATTTGTCTCAGTGGTAACATTTATTTACCTTCCTCTTCTTTGTTTCTTTGCAATCAAGTCAAGGCAACAATGCATTTTTGACAAAACTATACTTTATTATCAATGACATAACTTCTGGGAGTCAGGGTTGAAACATTTCTTGAGGTTTTTATAGAATCCCTAGCTGTGGAGGGAAAAATACCCAACTTTTTTCCTCATGCAATTTTTGTCATCCTTTTTGGCTCTGTTCAACCGACCCACCTGTACCTCCCACTGGGACTCCCCACCGTGACCCCAGCCACAGTTGGAATACACTGCTGGGATAGATGGAGGTTCAAAGATAACTGTCTCCATCATGGAGACTGCCTAGTATGTGGGAACCCAAAACGCATAAAGCAGCTTGAGATTTCCAATAATGCTTTAACCCTTAATTTATACTGGCAGACTTAATATTTCTCCCTTTTTTTTTTTTCGGTCAAGCAGAGTCTGAAGGGAAAGTGTGTAATGGGAGCTGAAAGAAAGAGGGGAGAGACATACTGATCCAGGGGAGGTTTTACACTGGCAAAATTGGCATAACTCCAACTGCAGTGTTCAAAAGTCCAGACCAAAGAAAGAAAGTGTGAAAGTATATATACTTAGGGCCTCTTTAACTAATAAGCAAAACCAGTCAAAAACTTAACACTGAAAATCAACAAAATGTGCATTTATTCATGATTCCACTGACTACTAAGTGAATATTTAGAGTTAGTTTGGTATCATGGTTTCAAGGTTTGACAGTAGGATGTTGTATTTTCTACAATAACAGTGCTGACTTTGACCATGTCCACATGAAACCGTATCTTTTCCTATCCAGTCTTTTTCTTTGTCGTTTTCAACAAAGTGCTCCATAAACACAGTCATTTCAGGAAATATCTGCGTCCACACGAAACCACTGCTAACGACTGAAAACGATGTAAGTTCAAATGCCAGACCGGAATGTGGCATTGTAATGCTCTTGCAAAAAATGGAGAAGAGGATGTGGAGCATGTGCATAAAGTTTACTTGGTTCTACTGGGTCCGGTTCAATATTTCCTCCTGGTTGACCCTCTAGATCCAAGAGTATGTAGTGAATATTGGTAGCTATGGTTATTTGTTACCTCCGCCAGGAGGTATTGTGATCACTTTGCTTTGTGTGTTTGTTTGTTTGCGTGTTTGTTTGTTGATCACTTTGCTTTGTGTGTTTGTTTGTTTGCGTGTTTGTTTGTTGATCACTTTGCTTTGTGTGTTTGTTTGTTTCCGTGTTTGTTTGTTAGCAACTTTGCGGGAAAACTATTACAACCATCTTTACCAAATTTTACCCACAGATAGGCCTAGGGCCTGGGACGAACCCATTAAATTTTGGAACAAGTAGGCCAAAGTTCAAGGTCACAGCAAGGTCACAAAATCTTAAATTTTCCTATCTCTCATCATTGAGCAATTTTCGAAAATTTGTAAAAAATTCAAAACAACTCTGATTTGATCCACCTGTAGCTTATAACAATATCTTGTATCTGGCACAAAATTGTCCACATCCACTGTGGAATGTGGACTCTGTGGACATTTCAATTTAACATTGAAAATCCCATTTATGACACAGTTTTCATTATAACTCAACAAATATTGATTGGAATTTAATATAATTTGACATACACATGACTGGTACCAAGCTTCAACTTTTTCTGCTGAATGGAACAACCTTGAAACTGTTGAATTTAAAAAGAAATAGTCAATCCACACATGCACACCGTTTGGGGTGCTTGGCGGAGGTTTGCGTTCTCTGAACACTTGTTGCTCATTGTAATGAAAGAGTATCCAAAGATTTTGATTCAATATTTCCAAGAAGCTTAATAGCTGTTGTAGCACGAGCACTGCTCTGTAGTCGGCCATTGTTGCAGTTGTGAGGTGGTGTCTTGCTTTCGGGGGAAAAGGTTAGAGAGGTGGGGCTATGACATCATCCTTTTACAAAAGTTGCTGTTTGGTTGTTCAGATGAAGACGTGAAACCGGCATTTTCAAATGTATAAACTCTGGAACCCAGTGTCAAAAAGTTGTGGTTTCAGTGACTGAAAACGCTGGTTTCATGTGGAAAAAACTTTTGCGGATACGACTGAAACCGTTTTCGTATGGACAGAGCGTTACAGGGTAGTCTGTAACGCTCAAAAACCTGAGACTACCTTAAACCTTTGTGCACTCAATCATCAATACTTTGATCTTGATCATATACAATAGTATTATCAGCTCTATCACTTCACAGCCAGAAGGTCCTGGGTATGATTCTGTCGTCAGCTGGTGTGGGTCTTTCTGCTTAGAGTGTCTGTGTGGGTTCTCTCCAGCCTCCTCCCACCGTCCAAAGTCATGCACTAGTAGGTTAACTCGTCAATCTAAATGGCCTGTAGGTATGAATGTGAGAGTGAATGATTGTTCATCTGCATATGTCAGTCATGTGATATACTGGTGACATATTGAGGGTGTACCCCACCTTCATCCTCAGGTAGATAGGATAACCTATGACCTCCACAAGGACTAAACAGGACGGACCTTTTCCACAGTTTCTCAAAGCTGGTTTGTAAAAAAATTCAAATAAATACCTTTCCTAGAACTCCCTAGATCTTTATTTGGTTCTCGTATGGATTTTCAGTGTTTTTATGAACAAATCAAAAATGTAAATACAAAGTTTGATGGAAACACACCCACTGACTGCAGCTCAGTGTCCACCAGACTGATTTATTTTGATAAAATATTACCATTTGGTGCCTGTTTATATAAAATATATTGCAGGAGATATATGATATATTCCTGTTTTGGTACATCATCACATCCTATGATGTTTTCAATATTCACTTAATTCAACATGTAAGAATTTTATAGATGTAGCTCAAACTACTGCAGTCTATCAAATGACTCCAACAAGAAATGTCACCTTAAGATCTAAACTGCTTTTAAATTGTGAATTTTGGTTTGTTTTTGAGGCTGTCATTTGTTCTCTCAGAGCTGTTTGTGGTGTTTAATCTGAGTTTTGCACGCGTGCCCGTCACTTACTCTCCCTTTGCTGTCTTTCTCACCCCATTCCACCTAGTTTACTTTTTAATGGTGTGATTTATCGGCATGGCTGTCTGACAAATTAACTATATTGCCAAAGTGGTTTGCAGTTCATAACAATAAGCTGTAAGAAACGCATCAAAATAATAGAGAGAAATGATGTGGCTCTTCTTTCCCCACTCGATCGCCCACCGCTTCAATATCTGAGTTAATAAACGTGTGCACAAAGGGGGTTCACCAACAAACACGCACACACACGCACACACAGATACTGAGGTAGAGGTGGTGGGCACAGATTCATGCTGTTTGATCCCCAGGGTGAGCAGTCATTACTGGATGACAGTTTTCAGCAGCAGAAATGTTACACACACATATCTGAAAACACAGAAACACTCCCATGCTGATCTTTTGTAAAGCAACAACAATCCACACTCATACACACACACACACACACACACACACACACACACACACACACACACACACACACTGCAAAGCAAGGTGATGAGCTAAATATCAGTGCAGTGTGCTGTGTTGTGTGTTTGGACGTGATTGATTCAGAGGCATAAAGCTGATTGCTTTTTCAACTCCTATATCCCATCAGAAGCCACAGTAGTAACAGCCTGTCTTCATGGGGATGGCTAGTACGTCCCTTCCATGTCCAAACCCCTGCTGCTAACATTAACAGCAATGGCTATAGCTCAGGAACAGGTCACCTTTTTCAGTGACATTCCCAAAGTTGGTTAAAAGAGGTCTTAACTCTTATAACTCAAATAGAGTTATTTTAATGCCAGGTGGAAGTCTGACAGGGAAAGTTCAGGCATCAATGAAAAAGAGGAGCTACGAGGTCGAAGTGAGAGCAAGCAAACAGAAGGGTGTTAGCAATAAAGCCAATGTTACTGTATCCGGGTATTGTTAGCATTTAACTAGCTATGTTAGAATAAGTACCATATGGTTAGTTGACAACGTAACTCACAACACACACACACACACAGAGACACACACCATTTTGCTTTAAAGCTACATATAGACAGGTAATGTTATATAGGCTAACGTTTAGCGCTAGTACTAGCTAGCTAACATTAGCTACTGACGCTAGCTGGGAGCAGGTCTTTTTAGAACCTGGATGTTTGGAGTATGACACAGTTCACACCCGGCCTGGATGTTTTAAACCCTGGGATAAGATGTTTCGGACCAGGAGAATAGCTATGTGTGCTCAAATATTGGGCAGTTATTTTTGTGCAGAAATATTTTTCAAAAATGGAAAATTTCCCATCTCACTTGTTTCTTTCCATCTTTTTAAAAAAAAAAAAAAAATTCTCTTTATTAAATTTTTTCTTTCAAAAAACACACACAGACAAACAGTACAACAAAAGAGGAAATCACATGACTCAGTTGTTCTATATCTGCAGCACCAAAGAAGTCCATGAATGGTTGCCATGTTTGATAGAATATTTCCATTTTCTCCCTCTGATAAAATCATATTTTTTCTAGCTGTAAATGTTCCATTATATATTGCATCAAAGGCAAAGCATGCATGTCTTGGATTGGTCCATGTAATGCACTTTTCCACCAACGGGAACACAGTGTTTTTTTTATTTTATGCAAGCACTTTCTGCTTACAGGCACTTCCTTCTTAATAAAAAAAAACAAAACAAACAAAAAAAAAAAACATCTTTTCCTGCACCAAATGTGGTGAAACTACTACCAAAAATTATGTTTTTATTGTGTATTATAAGTCTGGGTTTATATTTCCTTTCAACCCAATTGGCTTGGTCATGTGATCAAGATGTGCCAAAGCATCCAGGGTTAATCCCCACCACATGTAGAGTTTTCCTATGGCTCTGGTTCTCCAAGTCTCTATATTTTATACTCTATACCTTTCTTGAGTATTTCTTGAGTATTTCATGAGCATTCTCTTTGACTGTTATCCTGTCTGAAGCATCATGAAGAGCTTTTTCCATTTCTTTTTGTGTGTCTGCAGTTTCTGTGTGAATTATATGTAACACCTCTATTTTCTGTGAGAGTTGATGTGACAATGAAATGTCTTTTTGTATGTTTTCATGCATGCTCTCCATTTGCATTTCAATATCCTTTATCATACCTTCTCTGTAGGCTCGTAGTTATCACAGGATCCCTACTGAGAGCTAAATCTTCCTCAACTATTACACACTGCTTATCCTCCATGCTTGATGGAGCAGAAGCTGTCAGTGAAGTTCTTTGCATGTACTTCTGACGGCCCTGCATAACCTGTAATGTCTTAAAAAGCTTAAACAAAGTTTTTATTGTCAGATATTGTTGTACGTTAAACCCAGGAGATATATTTATACATTTTTAATGGAGCTGCCTTTCACTGCTGCTCACTCCATTTGGTCAGAAGCAGAAGTTTTCGCATTAGTTATTTATTGTCATCTTTTGAAGTGAGAATAATAAAGAAACAGCTCAAAATTTACAAAAGACATTCCTGACTTAAAAAAACAAAACAAAAAAACAATCTGTGACCAATATAGCCACCTTTCTTTTCAATAACAGTCATAAGCCTTCCATTCATGGAGTCTGTCAGTTTCTTGATCTGTTGGTGATAAACTTGTCATGCAGCAGTAACCACAGCCCCCGAGACACTGTTCAGAGAGATGTACTGTTCTCCTCCACCTTAAAGCTCCCGTTTAAAAAGGGCCTGCAATTTCTCAATAGGATTTAGGTCAGGTAAGGGAGGCAGCCATGTCATTATTCTCCCATCTTTAAGGCCTTTACTGGATGGCCATACAGCGGAGTACTTCAATGCGTCTGATGGAATATTGTTCTGCATAATAATCATCTTTTTGAAAGATGCAAATACTTTTTCCCGTACCACTGCTTGAAGAAAGTGTCTTCTAAAAACTGGCAGTACATTTAGGAGTTGATTTTGAGTAGATCTTGACCTAGACCCAGAAAGGTCCAACTATCTCATCTTTAATGATACCAGCCCATCCTCGTACAACATCTCCATCTTGTTGGCAATTGAGTTGAAGTGGGGTTCTGTGTTTATTACTGATGCAGCCATGGGCCCATCTGTTTGGTCCATCTTGAGTTACTCTGATCTCATCAGTCCATAAAACTTTTAAACTATATGTCTTTAGATATTTAGTAGCCGAGTCTTGACATTTCAAATTATGTGTCTATTGTTCAGTGGGGGTTCATTATTTCAGCCTTTTTCACCTTTACCATGTCTCTGAGTAATGAACCTGTTGTACATCTGGACACTCCAGGTAGGTTTTAGTCTTGGAATATAGTGGTATTGGAGATCAGTGGGCTCCTGCAGCTTCCCACTTGATTCTTCTTAAATCTTTTTCTGCTAATTTATGCCTTTTCTTTGCATTTTGTTGCAACTCTGTTGATTATTTGCAAAAAAAAAAAAAAAAAAGTAATAGTATAATGGTCATGCTTCAATAGTTTAGCTATTTCAAGAGTATTTCATCCATCTGAAAGGTGTTATATAAGTTTTTACTGTGCACTGCTTGTTAAATCACTTTTTTGACCTATTTTAGCTGAAGGAAAGAAGTTGGCTAATAATTCTGCACACCTTAAAGTAGCGTATGACTTTCGTCACACATTTTTTTGCAAGTGTGTGAAATGTTATAGCCTAATTATCATTAATCCATTACTCTTTCCATGCTTACGCACCTGAGTCCCTTCCCTGACGGTGAACAACTTCAAAGATGACTCCATCATGAACACAATCCACTTGTTTAATTCAATTCAATTTTATTTGTAGAGCCCTATATCACAACAAAGTTGCCTCCCAGGGCTTTACAGAATTAGTTGAATACAAAGATAAACAACAGTCAAATAAACAGTGGATGAAGGAAATGGGTTAATGTCCAGGGCATCCCTCGTCCTTAGACCCTCCTTCTCAGCAAGGGGAAACTCCAAAAACCCAGTGGGAAAAGAGAAACCTCGGGCAGAACCATAGTGAAGGAGAGATCCACTCCCATGGATGGACAGGCTGTAGATGCACTTTGTGACAAAATTCCCAAAAAGGCCCCAGTGACTTTTCAGTTTGTCATGTAAACAAGTGGACTGTGTTTATGATGGAGTCATCTTCAAAGTTGTTCACTGTTAGGGAAGTGATTCAGGTGCATAAGCACAGACAGACTAATAGATTAGTGATAATTAGGCTATCACTGGGGTTTTACACATTAGAAAAAAAAAAAAAAAAGTGTGATAAAAGTCATACACTGCTTTAATGTAGGGCGTCAATCATTTCAGGCATCTTATCCTGTACATATATATCACCTGAGAATGATTAATTTCAATAAGAAATTAAATGTTTATAGTTTGGAAGTTTCTGAAAATTCTCAGAATTGTGATGGTATGGACAAAATGCTCGCTTGCCTAATAATTGTGCACACAGTGAATATTTGGCACCAAGTTTGCTGGATTTGAAACATTAAACCATAGTATAGGTGGACAAAGCCACTGTTTGTGTTTAGGCAGTTGCCATATTGGCTTTTCTTATCACTACAACTGAGCTTATTTGAACAAAAGCCCAGAACTGGGGAGTATGAGGGGTAATGGTAGAATTAATGTTTCTTACTTGAACTTTTCAACCACCTATAGCTGTTCTTCCAAGCAGAAAGAGGCTCTGAATGTCCAGTTCTACACAATTCAAAGCTGCTATTCACCCAGAAATGTTAATGCTGACAAAGCAATATAAAAAAAATAATCAATCTTTGTAGTGAGTTACCTTCAGTGGAGGTTGAATGTGTGATATTTAGTCACATCTAGTGGTGACGGTGTAGATTGAAACCAACTGAATACTCCCACCACCACTTTTTCCTCAAAAAACATGCAAGTTCAAATGTTAAATATGATGGTACTAAGAGAGAAAATGTGAAAGCGACTGACAAGAGATATTACAGGTATTGACAATAGGTGGGATATAATACAAGAAACCAGAGAGAAAAAGGACTGAGTCAGTGTCAGGCAGTTAGTGATGCCACACACACACACACACACACACACACACACACTCAGGTAATCTGGCCTGCATTAGTAGTGTGCTCCATGCTTGACTGGCTCTGTCTGTCATTCTAATTACTGTGAGCTTGAAGCCAGACACACACACGAAAGCCTAACCTGAGTAATGAAAGTAAATGGGATTCAGTCACCAGAGCAGATAACAAGAACCAACAGAAGGCATTTAGAGAGTGTGTGTGTGTGTGTGTGTGTGCGCACTTGTACACTACACATTTTGTTGTGTAAAGTTGTGTTGTGTGTCGATGTGTTTGTCTCCTTGTAAGTGTGTAAAGCTCATTAAGAGCAGCAGCAGTAGTGACCTCTCTCCTCTTTGTCCAGGTTCTAACTGCAGATGAGAGTGCGATGGGAGCAGAATAGGGCTGGGGGATGCTTCTGGTTCAGGAGCATGTAAATTAGGAAGGGAAAGAATGAGGAGGAAAAGGAGAAAATGGGGAAAATTACATAGGTAATTCTCCAGAAATTATCTCCATAATTTCATATAAATTGTTGCTATTTAAAAGTAAAAAAAGTAAAATGTATTTATATAACACTTAACACAGGCGAAACCTCACAAAGTGCTTTACAGATTAAAAAGATAAAAGACAGCAACACACAAAAAGAATACAAAGTGCAAAAATATGAAATTCTAAAATACTAGATAAAATCAAGGAATACCTATAAAAGGAATAGAATAAAAAGACGCCTCTTAAAAATGTCCACTGATAGAGATATACTGTATAATAAAGGATGCACATAACAAACTGACATGCAGGTCACCATGCATCACTGCTGAGATAAGCTGATGGGGATGGTAATCATTAGATGGTAATTGTGCAAAATGCAGATATTATTGTGGATTAAGAGATACTTTTGTTCAATAAATGGACATTTTTCCCTGTAGAAATGCCAGACGAACATGAACTTTTTTCTTTTTTTTTTTTTTCAAATCAGAACCTTAGAGGACTCAATTAAGGTGTACTTGGAACAGCACAGAACAACATAACTGGCCTTCTGGAGTTATTCCATTCTTGTGCATTAAGAGATGAACAGGAAAAAACTCATATCCGTGTACTCAGATAGAGCTTCAGTCCACGTTGTCAACAGGATTTTCCCAAATTATGTCAGTGTGTGTTATCTTCAGTGTTTCTTTGGGAATTATCTAAGATGACAATAGAGACTTCAGACCCAAAGCCAACAGTGGACTTACAGACACAAACAGCTGTAACCAGGCTGAACCAGGGAGAAAGAAGTCTGCCCAGATAATCATCTACTGTTTGAGAGAGAGGAGGACAGCCAGGTGAGAAGTCAGGGGGCTAGTGATGGAGACAGCTTGTAGTATATTCATGCAGTTAAAAAAAAAAAGTGAGGACTGTAAGTTTGAACTGTTGAAAAAGTTTTCTCACTGAAATCAAACCAGGGTTCAATTTGATCTGAGCTCAGACCCAGCCTGGCCAACTATCCGTCTTTCTCAATGACAAATCCGTCTGGAATTGAGGGGCTTGAATCCAAACATGAAGGTGGGACTAAGGGCGCTTTCACACGGTGTACTCGAGTCCGTACTGTACTTGGATATGTTTACATCTTTCCCGCAGATGTTGTATTCACAAGTGCGTACTGCAGCCCAGTGCCCAAGTACGAGTGGGTGTTACAGGGCTGAAACAGTAGGTGTGGAAGGAATCCTGTCAATATCCATCAACCATGGAAGTCAGAAGAACACAAACCCTCACGTCATCAACTGAGCAACTGTTCTGCTCATTTGTCTACAATCGCAGCAGTACTTTTCTATCTGTTAGCCTGTTTGAGGCAAAGCGAAGAAGAGCGACCTTCGTTGTCCCTGATATATTACAGAGTGGTGTGTTTGGTAAGGCGAGCCCTTGCTGCATGGATCCAAGGGTTTTTCAGGAGACAACAGGAGTGCCGTCTATGGTCTCGTGGTGATTTCCCATCTCGGGCACAGATCGCTTTCACACGGCAACGTACCGTACTGGAGTTTGCACCCAGGACTACCTTCTCAACTGGACATGCGTACAGTACTCGAGCACGGGCTCGGGTACGCTGTGTGAAAGCGCCCTAACAGGCGCCAAGTAAACCAATCAGAGATTAGATGGACATTATGCTTTTGTCCGAGAAATTTAAGAATACAGGGTGTAATCTGTACTTCAATCCTTCTTTTTGAATCAAACAACTGAAAACAGTTGTAAAGACATGTGTGGACTTACAACTGACTTTGACTCACAACAAAAAGAAGTCCCCAGACTTGTGAATGGTCCAGTATAAAATAGATCGGGCATATTTCACAGAGACTGGCCCAATTCCAGACTGTTTTCTCAGTATTGAATACGCTGAGAAAACTGGATGGCTGGCCAGGCTAGCTCAGACCACCACTTTTGGCTGGACCTAAGGCCAGCGGTCTGGGGGCACCTACAAAGTGAAATGGAATCAAACTGGAAAGTGTAGATCAAATGAGGAGGATGTAAACCAAGAGAAAACCCAGCAAATAAAAGAGGTGGAAACAGAGCACAAACCCTGTGTGTAAGTCAGTAAACTTTGTTGTTCTACCCAAAACTAAGGTTTTTGTAATTAAACACCACTGCCTGACCTGTGTTGTCGATTTTCCCCTTTCTATGACTCACAGTGACTTCTATCTGGTGTGACAAAAATATTTTTTTTTTTTGTTTTGAACTCTTCTAACTCTCCTAATTTACAGACTATACCTGTATAATAAAGCAACTCAGAGTGGAGCATGATCTGTCTAATTTCCCTTTTCCTTAGTATAACCAAATTACGTAGGATTGAGGAATATCTTGGGAGTGATTAAACTAAATACAATTGTTATGAAATTATTTAGAAACTTTGCAGGGACCCCTAAAATAATTTGTCACAGAAATTATGCAAAACATTATGAAACAAATTCAGTAGATACACCAGGAACAGAAATAAACTAATGAAGAGACAACACAGAGGGTTGAAAAAATAAAGTAGTGAATGGTGACATGGGAATTCCAACATGAAGCGATTACAGGAGGAAGAGAGCGTGAGATGGAGATATCAGTAAAGTGATACAATGCACAAAAAACAGCAAATGACATTATTACTGCCTCATTGCCATCACTGCTATCTGCATCTGCTCATATTGTGTTTTCTTTGGCAATAAGTGTCTCTTTCTTCCTCTCCAGTAAAGTCCCTTTTAAATTGAACTAAGAGGGAAAAAAGTGCACAGTTTTAAAATCTGCCACCTCTTTGAGTTCCTTCTAGCCGGGAACTCAATCTTATCCATTTTTCCTCTGTCACACTGTCTCGTTTGAGATTCGTGCATGGTAAATCAAGCCTGTCCTTTATTTTTTGCGTGGGCCCAGTGTATGTGCGGTCGACATTGGATGAGGATAAAAGCCACGCAGATAAAAGCTTTGTTATACGTTTATTAAAGCTTGCCCGTTGCCTCATGAAGTTGTCAATGGCATAAAAACAGCCTATGCATTTATCTGCAGATACAACAGAGTTCAGAACTGGAATTATTTTAGATGACAAAGATGAGCTTCAGAGCGTTTTAATATTCTGTAAAGATTAAATCTACAGAGCTGTGATTGACATTCAGTATGTCTGACTTTTGCAAAGTTTTCTGATAATACCTTGTACCAGTGGCGGGTCCAGAAAAAATAGGGGGGGATGACCATATACACATACATACAGTCACGGGAAAAAAATATTAGACCATCAAAAGTCATCAAAAACAAAGGTTATGCAATCAAGTACTAACTCCTGTGTGTATCACGTGACTAAATCACATCAAAATATGGAATGCCTAAAAGCACTGTTTTTATCAGTACAATGCCATAGCTGTTGATGTAAGAACTTAAGTGATTTTGGTTATTTTCAAGAAAACATGGAAAATGGCTAGATATCAGCTCCTAAATTCAACTCTTATGAGCTATTTTTGTTATCATTATATTTGTCCAAACAAATGTACTTTTAGTTGTACCAGGCATTAAAATGACCAAGAAACTGAAGAAAACAAGGGGTGGTCTAATAATTTTTTCTGCGACTGTATGTGATATCTTTCTCCGAATTGTCATATTCCTGCTCAACAGGACTGCTTGCTTTGTTTACAGAGCATACTATGCATTATGGTTATATTTCACAACACAGTATATACTTTAATCTTAATTAACCCAGAGTTTGAGATGAGAAGTACCAAGACATCATATGGCAAGTAGGTTGCACTGTGGGACATCCTGGATTTAGCTCAGAAGGAAGACTGGGGTTCGATTCTCGGTCACGGCAACAGTTTTTTCTGCAGATTTTTAAACAGGGGCGGGGGAGCTGGCACCGGGAGGTAAATCCACCATTGCTTGTATGTTCCTTTTTATTTACTTTATGCACCATCTACTTTTTTTCCACTTTCCTCTCATCTCTTGCACTTTTTAGCTTTATCTCATTTCTCTCTCCTTCCTTTATCACTTTCTAGGAAATACTCTGATGCTGTAACCAAGGAAAAAACAAAACCAAAAAAAAAACATCATGAGCATTTTTAAATGTCATACTTCCAAAGAGATTAGATTATTTGTACTTTACATATGGACACTGTAGTGACATTTTTACATTTAATGGCTTGCCTCATATCAGACTATGCAGAGGTGTTTGGAGGGATTACTGTTATTTACAGTTTACCACAAACACCAAAATGTGGTAAAAAGTTATGTAACTATAACTAGGGGCGCTGTAAGGGGGGGGGGGGGGGGGCATGACAAATTCAGAGGGCCCATCATTTGCAGGGGGCCCAGTGGATATATGTTAGAAGTATTGAAAATTTCGTGTAAGGTCCGCAGTAAAGTAAAGAGTCAGACGTCCAAAGTTGACTTTTACTTTTGTTTTCACGCCAGTTGCAGTTTTTATGGCACTTATGAAACACATACCTCAACACATCACATGTTTCCATGTTTTTTTTTGTTGTGTTTTTTGAAATGACAAAAAACAGCTGCTTTGAAATGCACCTGCACCAAGTTAAATTAAAATGTGACTTATTGGCTCATGAAGTCTATTAGAATGCAGACAGAAGTGCATAATCTGAAATATTCTCTTTCACTGGGCTTTAATTGCATTTCTCCTCCCCATTACCCACTATTTTCATTACCAGAACACCTCATTTCTTGTTACTCAACTGTTTATTTCTTTTATATTCAGAAATATCAATATAAGCTGTACCTAAACATGCTGACATTTTGATGCGCAGGCTCTTTTTTTTTACATGCAGATTAGACACAAAACCAACATGAGTAGAGTTAGAGTGAAAGGGTTGGAGAAGGGATAAAATTATAAAGACAAAGACAGAAAATGCACAAAAATATGTTATGTAAAGACATGGAAACACTAGTGTCCTGTGTTCCACCATAACCACTCCAACCACAATGTATTAAGCTTTTCGCACCGTTTCTGGTCTTTGTTATCAATTTCCTACATTTAACAACTTACATATACTCCTATGTGATACCCTGTGTATCAAACTGATGTTTTAGGAGTATCTTAAATGTTGTCAATTGATGCTAAGGATCATGACCAAGTGGCAAAATGTTAAAAAAAAACCCTAAAACAAAAAAATCAGAGTTTGTGTACAACTACACCTCTTTGCTACATCTTAACCCGTAAAGACCCAACATCCACCATCTACCAAAGTCATCTACTAATATAAACAGTTTAATTCCTGTTCATCCACTGATCCATGTAAATAATTGGTGTAAAATACAGTTTGTCATCTTTTCATGGTCATCAGATATGACCCATTTGGACGTTCAGAGGCTCCGTAGTTACCATGGAAACACCGTCATCTTCTACAACATTGATTCACCAGTAAAACCCATGGAGTTGGATCAATGACAGTGGATGAACACATGGTTTATGTTCAGTTAATGAGAGATTTTACTAAAAAAGTCATTTTTTCTTCAGTTTTCACTATTTTTGATATAATAATCCTCAACTTTAATCTGAGCTTTTATGAACATCTACATGATTAGATAATTAAATGTTTGAAAATACCTGATTCTCACTGAAACAAAAAACCACAAAGTACTGAAGACGATATTGCAATAAATGGTGGCAAACCACTTAAGGACGGTTAAATATAGAGAAAAATTCATTTGGGAACTGCCACAAATGTCACACTGGGTCCTTATGGGTTAAACAAGTATTAGGTCAACATGTTGTGGACTGATTAGTAGGCCTATATTGTATTTGAGAACCTGACCCCACCGTAAGATGAGCACAAGTAGTGACCAGTAGGAGTTTTCTAAAGATTATTTTAAAACCTTGAATTTTAATACTCTGATTTTTTCAGTTTGGATTTTAGTTTGGTGGCGGCATTTGCATGTCTGCTTCTTCCTTCAATTCTCTTCCTGCCTTTTTCTTTGAAAAGAAGCAGCATTCAATAAAGCCGATACCACCATTTGTGCAGAGGAAAGTCATGTCAAGGGACGCCAATACTTCTCCATTCAGAGGGTTGACAAGACAAAAATCATGACACTTAGCAGCTTTACACACTCAGAAAAAAGGATATATACACACACACACACACACATGAAAGCCAAATGTCCCCAAAGGCCTCTCAGTCTTTGTTTTAGACACTGTAATACACCCACTCACATATGTGGGTGTAAATCTATAAAAGTCAATGACACTTATGAAAGATTCATGCATTAACAGACACACAAAGACGCAGCAGGCATGTGGTAAGATGCTTTCTTGATCCCACAGCAATGTGACATTTTTCAATGTGACATTTTTCAAAGCAAAACAAGTCCTCTCCTGTTGTCTCTGTGATTTGCAGATTGACAAAAGACTGATAAATATAATATAATTTTATCTAATATGCCTCATATATCCCACCCACTGACACATCCCATTGACACAAGCTAATCAAACATGAATATGACTTTGCCTATCAGTGATATGGCTGATGGTGTGTATTCTGTAATTCAAAGTCTGGGTGTAGTCCATATGGTTGTGTAGTCAATATGTGTTTGTTTGCCTTTGCACAAGATTAATGCAGAACCAAATTTAAAAGCATGAGAACATGAAAGAGAATCTACCCTTTTACATTAGGGTTATTTATTCCTTTTGTTACATTGTGCCAAATTTTGGTTTGAGCCAAAATGTGACATTGTGTACCGTTACTTTTTGATCTGTTTTTACACAAAAGGACAATAATAATGATGATAATGATTTAGATTTATATAGCGCTTTTCTATGACTGCATGCTCAAAGCGTGTACAGTGGATCCATTATTTATTCACTCACACATTCACGCTCTGGTGGTTTAAGCTACATATGTAGCCTGACGGAAGCATGGCTGCCAATTCGAGCCTACGACCACCACTGATTCATATGCATTCATACACCAGTATGAGTAGCAGCACTGGAGGCAAGGAGGGTTTAGTTTCATGCCCAAGGAAACAGCAGCACATGACTAAGACAGAGCGGGATTAGACCCGCCAACCCTTTGGTTATTGGTCGATCCACTCTACCTCCTGAGCCATGGCCGCCCACAACATCTGAATAAGCTCAAAACAAATCAAAACAGTGCCCTCACTAGGGATGGGACTCAAGAACTGGTTCTTTTTGAGAACCAGTTCCCAGTAGCTCAGTTCCTTGGAATCGTTTGTCTGCCTGCTTAACAAATCTTCTCATCAATTCTGCCTTTGTTGCACGTGTGATGATGTCACACATATGCTGCATTGTTTGGGTTTAGAATGTAGCCAGGCAGAAACGCTCCAAAGCATAGCTATATTTCACGCGATAAGACAACACCAGGGCCACTTGTAACGCTTGCAAAGCTTCCATTTTTTTCTACCTCCAATATGCTCAAACATTTTGTCCTCATAGAATGCAGTTCATTTGCAGGAATGTCATGTGTTTGATACGTTCCTTAGTGACGCTTGTGAATCTAGGCAGAGCAAACACCAAGGTGTCATCTGTTAATAGTGCCAAAGGTCTGTTCTAAGGTTGCATCACACATCATTTGTACATACTGTATATGTTATATTTATGTGCAGAGATGAAAATATAAAAGACAGTTAATGCAAACAAACCGTTTGTACTCTTTTATTCCCTTGCCAAATGAGAATTGAGAAGAGAATCGATAAGGAATTGGATCGATAAGCAAAATCGATAATATAATTGGAATCGTTAAATTCTTATCAGTTCCCATCCCTAGCCCTCACACTCCTGTAGTGTGAAGCCCCTGCTCAGATGATTTGATTTAGTGATCAGTGGAAGAGGTTTTAAATAAAAGCGATTAATCCTCAAAGATAATCCATAACATTGGTACCCACCGGCGGTATCATCACACGTCATGAAAAAATTCTCTTGATGAGTTTTAGAGAAAGAGTCATTTTTAATTTGGTCATTTCGTGTGACTGTTATGGGTATAATTGGCTGAGTGACATTATTGGAACGAGCAGCTGTATTCAAGATTTTTACTCCAAGGCCTCCAGCTTTTCTTTTCCCCTCGTCTTTTCTAGCCACAATTACATGTTTCATCTCTGTTTCTCCCTCTCTCTCTCTCTCTCTCTCTCTCTCTCTCGTTGGTCACAGCCTACATCTCTCTGTCTGTCACTGTGTCATCCTCACCCAATTACTTACTGACTTCAGGTGTTTAACCCTAAGCCTCGCCATCAATTGGCTCATTATATCTGCACTTTAAATCTTCCTCTCATCTCCTCCAGCCCTGCAACTCTCTCACCCTCTTCTTTCAGCCTATTTTTGCCTCTTCTTGTTGTTTTATCCTTGTTGTTTTTCATTCTGCATTATATTTGCTCCGCTTAATATTTTATTATAGTACACTTGTTTTCTTATCTTTTCCATTTTTCATTCTTTTTATTTTCTTTCTCTTTTTAGTTTCTTTGTTCTCTTGTCATCTCCTACAAATGAGGCTTCTTCCCCTTCCCTCTCTCCCTCCTGCATTTCTTCCTCCTCCACTCTATGGCCCTGTGATTCTGCAAATTGCTACAACTCAATTGTCCCTTCCCCTGCCTGTAGGCAGTGATGGTATTAATAAAGCTGGATTTGAAATAGATTTCCTTCCTGCTCCATCTTGAATCACATTACTGTATGGTTTTGGCTCAGAGCATTCTCCTACTTCTTGCCACCAGCATATCACAATCATCTGTCCTCCATCCACGCTGCTTCAAAGCTACAGCAATAACCATTGAAAACACTATTGCATTGTGATCATTTAGTGAGGTGAGGCTTTATTAACCATAGTCTATTACTGTCTTCCCTAATCGTACTTACCATTAAGTATGATGGCCGTGGATCAACATCAGCTGTAAAACAGTAACTCTTAAAGATCTTCTTGTTTTTCTTCAAAAATAAGTTTTTAGATTACAAATTTGAAACATTTTGCATAATTTAGAGTTACAAATATGTTCTGTCAGGCAGGACAGAATCAAACACACAAAAATGTTTTGTTTGTTGTAGTGTCTTAGTATTTTTTGTGTATAAATCTAATACTGATTATAATGCTTTATCTAAAGAATTCAATAGATTGTCTCATTACATTACTAAATGCTTTGACTTAATTTTTCTTAGCCAGAGAAGCTCAGTCAAGCAGAACCTTTGCATTGACTGTGTTTGTTAAGGTTTGAGATAAAAATGTGGAGAGAAAAATAAGCGTTAATACTGAAAAAAAAAAAAAAAAAAGCATACTAGTCTGTAAGTATGTTTTCTTACTAATAGTTTCATTATTAGTTGCAAATATACATAGATACATACATACGTACATACATACAGACACACACTGTCTCTCGCTCTCTGTCTCCCTCTCTCTCAAATTCCACTCAGTATGCACAAGGTATGGACATATGGCTGCAGGCGCCAATGATGAAGGGGACATGTATTTACTTATATGCTTATTTTAAACCCCCCAAAAATAAACGGTGTGCTCAGAGATCCGGGGCTACTGCCATCCGGAGCTTAAGCCCCAAATGCCCAGGTCTAATGACACCCATGGCTCTCATCATTCTGCTGGGCAGAAATAGGCTCAGGAGATCCTCATCAAATTTACAGCATTTTGCATCATCACAATTTTGGGCAATAGATATGCTCTTCTTGGCAGGTAAAAACCCCCCAAAACTATTAAAGTACACATCCCCTTGTGGCTTTAAGGCTGTTCAGCAACATGTGTGGATGCTTTGTCTGTAAATCAAACTGTGAAGATACACTGTATTTGATCCAAAATATGTAATCCTCTTGTCTCATTAAATGACTCCATTCTTTTCTACTTGCAGAGCTGATAATCACCAAACCACAGGCTTCTGCTGTGGTTTAAAGTTAAAAGAATTCTGACATTAAGTCAGACAAAGTGACTTATGGTTTAACAGAGAAGTCGGTTTCACGCAGAGTGATGTAATTAAAATCCACTAAAAGGCATCTGCTACTAGTCTATTTAATCCAATTTATCCAAGTCATGGCGCGGAGGGGTGTTGCCCAGTGTGTATATATATGTGTGTGTGTGTGTGTGTGTGTGTGTGTGTGTGTGTGGTCTTTAATAGTCTGTGCATGTATGTAGATTAAGGTGATCATTACTTCACTGAAAAGGACAAAATAATGTCAAGGCAAGTGTGTGAAAGCAATGAGACAATTTACTGTTCTGATTAAGAGGCTGATAATTTGATGCTGTAGAGGTACTTGAGTGATGAAATATCACCCCCTTCACTTTTATTTTTATTAATGAGGTGAATAATGGAATGTCTTGAAGTGCAGTGTGGTGAGTGAGTGTACCTTTATGTATACTTGGTGTGCTGATACTAGTACTTGGGTTTTGACAGTGCACATACTCTCACATACACCCTTGAATCTAAGAATTGGTCCAAATCCTCCATGAGGGTTTTCCTCTGATCTTGCTTGTCTGCCCTCCAGGGTCATCATCATAGAAGGGCTTGTTCGTGTGTGTGTGTCTGTGTGTGTGTGTGTGTGTGTGTGTGTGTTTAGGTGGAGGTTAGGCTGTTATTTCCTCGCAGAAGTGCAACCTCTGCAACATATCAGTGGTCACACAGCTAATGTGGAAGATGTATGTACCTCAGGGTATGTGTGTATGTGCATGTTTATGTTTGTGTGCATGGGATTAATTGTGTTTCTAGCTTTTGGCCATGTGTAGACATCGAAGTGTATGTAATTTCCCTATGCGCATTTTCCTCACATACGCATAGCCTCTCCAAGGCATCTAACCACACATATAGGTCCTAGTAGACTAAATATGTCCCTGCTGTGTTTCTCCCACAGGGAACTTCTGTGTTTTCTCTCTGACACAGCCTCTTCTTTTGCTTTGCCTTTTTAGGTCTTTGTACTTACAAAAACACAACCAAAACAAAATCAGAAAACACAGAAATGCAAAGAAAATGTAGTAGAGGGGAGAAAAAAGAAGATTCTCTTTTGATGGCCCAATTACAAACCAACACAAATTGTAGTTGTAGGTCAGGTGGACCTATTGTAGAGTACCTGTTACTTTCATTCACATTTTTAGAGAAAGGTGAAACTCAATTAAAGCTTTTGGAGTACTTTTTTTTGTTTTCTTTTTTTTTGCAGTACAACTCACAAGTACATGACATCAACTTGTTTTGTGAGTCTTTTTTTATCTAGTCATAACCTAAAATGTAGCACAATGCCAAGTCTTTTTTTTTTTTTTTTTTTTTTTGGAAACACCTGTTGTAAAAGCCCATTCATCTCAGTTCTTTTTGTTCATTACTCTCACTAGCCATTTTCAGTATTATCAAAATGTCTAGCAAAATACCTGTTTCTAGAGGCTGAACCCACTCTACATCATGGTGACCTTAATTGAAATTAACAAGTTAATAATAATTACCATAAAGCTGCGGCTTGATGAATTCTATGCATTTGGAGCAGTTTATATAGCAGTTACATAATATAATCTATACTTGGATGATCTATAAAATGCACCTTTACTACCGTAATACACCGATGGCAAAATATAGAGAAACCAATGTGAACCAAGTGCTACAACCCATTTGCCAGAAAAAAAAGTCCCAGTATATGTTTATGAATCTCAACTCAAAGATGTTGTTTGTAGGTACACGTATACCATGGTGCTTTGGTCATTATAGTAAATGTAGGTCATTCAGACAACATATATCACATATAGTCTGTTTTCAGTCTTTATTAAATAATTATTTCACTTGTTAAACTTTTTTATGGTTATACAGCAGTTACGCAGGAAAAAAATACAGCTTAGTATCAGAAAAGTCAACAAAGATTTGGACAAAATATAGTTGACATTGTATATTGGTATTTTATCAAAACCATGATTTGACTAAAGTGCTTTTAATGTCTAAACCTTAAAACCAACAGAAGTGGGACTGTGAACTCCACTCTCTACTGTTAAAGCGAATCAATTATTCATCTCAACCCCCTCCTGCCTATAGAGGAATGGTAAAGAAGCAGCGGGTCCTCCATTGGAGAAAAAAAAGGAAACATTGATACTACCCCAAAAAAGAAAAAGGATGATAAAGCAGTGATATTAAGATCTACTTACATTTTATTGAAGATGGTATGGCAACATTAGACAACACTGAATTTCCAGACACTCTCTTAGAAATTAAGGATGCTTTTATTGCTTTAGTATGGTAAGGATAGACTCTCCCAAAAATATCTAAAAAAAATGTATTCCATGCTTGAGCTGGTTTGACATTTTAATTACAGATGCTGTATATCAATTCCTCACAACACAGTCAAGAAGTTGTTTCTTTTCTCAGCACTTAAAAGACATAGATGAAGATGAAGACACCAAGTGATGAAATGTTTCAAGTGTCATTTGTCTCAGTCTTTCTCAGCAGTCATGTCAGCAGTCCAAGGTCTTCATACATCACACATTCTCTTTTGGGGCCAAGTGGGGCCTGCGTCAGTTCAGTCCAGAACTACACCCTTTTGTTCCTCAGTCATGCCTTGAGACCATATGCACAATGTAGTTTCACATCCCCTTGTTGAAATTTGCATGGGCATCTTGAATAGCAGTATTTGTTACTCCAAAACCTCAATATACTTTCCAGCATTAATGGAGCATCAGTGACCTTGGTCCTTTGCACTCATACAACCCAGAGCATGTCGAAACCTTGCTTGTGGTCTTGTTGGTAACAGTCTGGATGGTCCTTTTTGTTTTTAGTCTGGTCCAAATGCCAATGGAGAGGATCATGTAGGCCAGTATTGCTAGTGGAAAGTCTAAAGATGATGATGATGATATTTAAGGATTGGAAACAATTTTACCTGTACAATCTGAACTGTATAAGTCAAATGTTAAACCTTAATGTGTGTCAGATAAGACAACGAGTCCAAAGTTGAGATTGTGACTTTGAGAACAAGGGCAGAGAGTGTGAGACGGAGAAAAACTGATGGGCGAATGACTGATATAGCAGTAAGGGAGAAAGAGGCAGATGGAAAAGGGCAAGGATGAATGAACGGGGACTAGAGAAAGACAGGATAGAGTGAAGTGAGAGCAGACTGCAGAAAGATACGTGAGGCCAAAAAACTGACATGGGAAAAACAGGAAATAAACAATTAATAACCGCAGAGAAAAGAATAAAAAGAAGATGGGGGAAATAATGATAGAAAAAGAAGAGGAGGGAAATGTAGAGGAGCAGGGAGAGCATAGGGATGCTGCTAGATTGATTTCCCTCCTCCTTTTCCTCCACTTCTCTTTTCTCCCCGGAACGGCTCCCCATAGTCTTTGGATTAATGGCTTCATTTCTGCTGCTCATTCATCAGATTCAAGAAGGCATCCCAAAACACAATGCCTCGCTAGGCCCTCGCCTGAACTAGATATCTACCTGCCAAAACATCCAATAGGCCCTTAAGTACTCTCAAAGGCAGGCAAAACAACTTTATCTCTACCTTAGGTCAAATCAGTAGGGAATTAGTACTATCCAGCAGTAAATATGCTTGTTACTCAGCTTTGTGTTGATGACCATAGACAGTTCAGCCTGGAGCTGCAGAAGTCGTAGAAAAGCCAGAATCAGATATGGGTATTTTGAAATTAAAACCCAACCCATGGGTTAGTGGCTTTTGGGAAATACCATGATTTCCATGATTTGCACAAACTGCTTATGCTAGTTCAAAGTGGCTTAGTCTTAGGACACAAACATTTTAACATTTGTTGATGTGGACCCCCTACACATGGTTAGATTCTTTGCATTTACATTGTTTAATTCCTTTCATAGAAACCTATCCTGTACGTAGGTTTTCATTTAAATCAGTTTTTAGAATAAGTAGTTGCTTTATTCTCTTTATATTGATGGTCACACAGTTTTATAAAGAAATTCAGGTATCTCGCAATGAGGATAACAAGCACATCAACTTCAGGGAACACCAAACCACCATCTGTGTGCACCACCATCACCACCTCCAGTGGAACTGTAAGTCTACCTCTCAGCACAATGATTCCATTGTGAATATTTCAATGTGAGATCCATAACTTCTCATCCCTAAAGGTATTCCTGGGATATTTCATTCATAAGCAAAGACAGAAATGAGGTCAGTGAACATGGCCCTTGACTTTTTCTTAAATTTATCCTCAAGTTCAAGTATGCAGTAAAATTCACTTTTATTGCAGGGGAAATGACATGGGAAGAAAATGCTAACTCCAGCGTCCTTGACCAAACTAGATATTTGACAAAATTAACTCAGAAGCTTCTTGCTGTGAGACACCAGTGCTGACCACAGTGACAATGTGCCGAGCCCGACTACATGTTTGCCACATGTGCCAAATTCTGGTCCAACCTGAGATGTCATTTTTTAAATGTAATGGGGACCCAATGATCAATGGGCAAACTTTCAACATGAAAAAAAAAAATCCTCCGAACTACCTGTATAATGTTATTTAGTCCATATTTTGGTGTTAAGCCTATAAACCATGGGTGTCACCATATTTTTCTGTTTAGTTTTCACAACTCGTGGAAGGAAGTCTAATATCATTCACTGAAATGATAGAACAACCTCTAATTGTCCCTTTAACAAGTCAATCATTCACATCTGTTAACCTAGCGTTAGCCTGAGGTCTATTGTAAATGTATGCTGTAGTGTAGTATGTGTGTTTTGCTGTGGTAAACTCACTGCTGTACTCTGTTGTCCTTTTTAATGGATTATATCGGGGGCCAGTCGTATCCCCTGGTTTACCACGGGGAGAAGCAGTGCCACCTCTGTCAGCAACATGCTTCACTCTGTGGCCTTGTCACTTTGTGCACCAGCTGTGCCACCCAAAATGCCCTTTCACAGTGTGTGATAGCTAACATGCCACCCCTTGACCCATCCTGATAAATGAGGGTGGAAGCCTCGCCAAGCGCTCAACGTGTGACTCTCTCGAGGTGTATGATTGCTCTACCACAAGGCATAATAGACCCTTTTTTTCCCCTATCTGTGGGTTGGTTCATTCATTTATCCACCATCAACCATTATTTATCTGTACATTTATCACCATAACCTGCATGTTTATGTTCAATATAGTTGGGACATCAAGTCACATTATATTGTCTGTCTCAGTTTGTTATTCACTTCATTCACATACTGATTTATATCAAAAAGGTCAATGGATGAAAGGAAGAAGAATTTCGGGTGGAAGTGATGTAAGATAGAGGGAAATGGAGGAAGGAGGGGAAACAGGATAAATCAGATGGATGATGTGGAAATACTGACATTTGTTACAACCAATGGCAGCCTGGAAGACAATGTCGTAGGCTTAACGATGTAAACAAAGTTGTAATTCAATAACCTCTCTGACTTTCTCTGACGCATCCCCTGTCCTTCTCACCTTTTCTCCTTCAATTCATATCATTGCAGAAAGAATATTAATTTGAACAAGGATTCTACTTGAAGGGAGAAAACATCAGCATGAATTATATTCATAGATTGCACATAATTAGTGGACAGAGGAACTGTGATTTCTCCCATTGGTTTCTGAACTGATTTGACTGTTGCCGTGTTGGCTTTTTGGAACCACGAGTGACCGTATTTGGACAAAAGGGGCTAAACTAGGGAAATGTGTGAGGTCTGATGTGAGCTAATGGGTACTGGCTTACTGACTCAGTGAAATGGTAAAGTTCAGCAAGCATTGTTAAACATGTTTCTATTGAAAACATAACAGAATAGAATAGCTGTAACACTCGTAATTAAGAGAATATGGACCAATGTGGGTGGGGTACTACTTTTCTCTTTTTTTTTTTTTTTTTTTTTTGTTTAAGTTTTTGTTTGCTGTTAGTTGGTTTTTTTGGAAATCCAGACAATTGGACATGCTTTTTACATGTGCTGAGAGGATATGTATACTGAAAATGTATCCTAATAAAAAGATTATTAACAAAAAAACCCCAAACAAACATGTAAAACAAAAATGACATGAAGTAATTTTACAGTGTTTTTAGTGTAACCTATTAACCACAACTACCACTTAGGAAGATATCATTGCTTCTAATCTAAGATACTTAGAGCCAAAAGTATATATATACAGCATATATAATCCAACCAATCAGATTATCTGAAATCTTAGCTTCATCGTACCCGACTCAGAGCTGGATTAGACAGTGTAGGCCTGGTAATATCAGGAGTGGTTAATGGTTGGCGGTTGGTGGTGAAAGACTATGGGGAGACAGATTACCTCTAGTAGGGTAATGTATTAAAGTTTGGTTTTGTGCGTTTTCCTTCGCCGACCTGAGAGCCTAAATCTGATTAAACTAACATGGTTTGAGTGTTTGCTGAAACAAGACAAATTGCACTGAGAGGTGTTTTGATTTATGGCCATTCTTTAGGAAACAAGATTATTTCATTCTGTCTCTCTCAGGTTCAGCCAATGATTATGCCTTTGTAATTGAGTGTGTAAATAACAGAATGCGCATTACTTGACATACTTCAGTGCACACAATTACATTTGTTCTCCACAGTCCTTTGATTATTAAAACAGTGGATCTAAATGACTTATATATTTTAGAAAAGATACAAATCAGTAAAATTCAATGTTATTTGTAGTTCACTGGCTCAGCACTCTAAAGAAAACAAAAAATGCAAGAAAAACATACATTCCAGGTACACAAGTAATAGTATCACTTGTTGACAGAATCTATCCCTAAAATTGGGTTCTGGTTTTTTTTTTTTGTATTGGATCAAAATAAAGCTCTCATGATTCAGTAAAACACAGTAACCAGAGGCTGTCCGTCTATCTGTGTTAGTGAGTAGATCTAACAGAGCTCTATTTTCTAGGGACATTATGAGGGCTGTGTGAAAGCATACCACCTGCTGTGCTGACCTGAGAATGGGGTTATATGTTCGTTATCTCGCATCCCCCCTGCAGCTCCTCTGGCTGCCAAATGTCAGTCTGCATAGTCTTATCCAAGGGACAATACGTTACTTGATAGGCTTTGGTCTTTTAAGACGGAAACACAGACTCTTTAAACCATAAAGCTCCCCAGGGAGCCCAAAGTCTGCAGCCAAAGTCATAAACACCCCCATCTCTTAGTACTCCACATTGATCTTACAAAGGCACAAACAGACGAGATAAGACAAAAGTTTGCAGGGATACCAACTCCCCCTTTTGATCCTCAAGATCAGGCATCTGTAACCACAAACACATACACAATTACTGCGACACACACTGGTGTAGAACTGCCCCTGCATTCTTTCCCAGATGGCTTGTAGAGTGGCTTATTGTCTAATTTCGTCTGATCTTACTTTTAAGGAGCTTATTTGAGCAATCATTTATTTAGGCAGTATCTCCCAGAGTGGTCCACAGCCCCCTAGTGGGCAGAAGTACAGCGGATGGGATGGCAGACAGATATCTACAGTAAACAATTTGTACAATTAAGGGTGTATAGTGTGTTAGACCTTGGAAGGATCTAATGGCCACAACTGTCAAAAAAAAGAGAAAAGTATTGCAAAATTTTGTGAATATCAGAATTGCATTGCCACTGTGGTGGTCAAGGTCATCAATTACAGCTTGACATTTCTAAAGATGTGACTTATTTTTTTCAGTTACTTAAGGGAAACAACTAAAAAGACTAAAAAGGGGGTAAAAATCCTCACTAATGAGGAACTAATGCATTTTGTGCATCTACTGTAAGCAAGGGTGCCACTACGAATTGTGGGCCCCATGAAAGCTAAATGTTGTGGGCCCTTTCATAAAATTCAGTATTTGGTCGATCTGTCGGAGCACGATCCACATATAACGTCTCTTATGCTAGCTTGAAAACAAAACTGAAACTTTACATGCTTTGAACATCCGATTCCTGACTTCTGTGTCTCTCACATTTTCACAACTTCTAGCCTGTATCCACTGGACCCCCTCCACTGCTCTATGGACCCCCCACAAATGCTGGACCCCATGAAATTGTTATGTTTACCCCCCCTTATCGGTGCCCTAGACTGTAAGCCACTGTTTAGTTAGATTTAAGGGTGACAGCGCTGATGTGACCTCAACCACATTTTTGAATGAAACTAAAGGTCTGCGATATGATACAAGGATATTGAACATATGTGATTAACTTAATTGTAAACAGAAAATCATTGTCAGCTCACTGTTTATTGACAATTATACAGCTTGAAGGTTAACTAAATTTATTATCCCTGTAAGGAAATTTGGTGTGCATCATATCTATCGTAATGCACAAAGTACCTAGTGTTAGCATTAGCATTACCATATATTAGATGCACTAATCTGCCACGGAAGCACTCGGGAACCAACTCCAGATCTTCATCAGCACCTTGGTCAGGGGCACTGACAGGAGAATTCACCTCACTGTAACACTTTGAGATTCTTTTGAATGAAAAGTGCTTTATAAATGCCATGTATTATTATTATTATCATTAATGTTATCATCAATAACCTATATGTGCCTGTTTTTAAATGGTGAGTGAAACAGGTAAACTCCAGGTTACCTTAATGCTCCAATCTGACTGAGAGCCTGGAGCCTTCTAGCTGTGAAGCAGAAGTGGTCATATAATTAAATTAAATTAAATTTCCTATTTCAGAATATTTAATTGAATTTAAATGTAATGATAAAAAAAATGTAAACTGTACAAGGGGTGAAACGATTCCTCAAGTTATTCGAGTACCTTGATTACAAAAAATGATCTAGGAATTTTATCTGCCTTGAGGAATCACTTATTTAACTGTAAAGCTCAAAGCACGGCATTTTGCACGGACTATTTAATGGGGCACAGCGCACTTACGTCACTTACGCAAAGGAGGATGATGGAGGACGCAGATGTGTTCAGTTGAAGCAGCGGGAAGATGGAAGAGGCGGGTGAATACAACAATGATAACGAAAGAAAAAGCACAATAAAAAAACAGAAAATGTTGAAAGTGTGGAAGCATTTCAGACTGAACAGCAAGGTAAACGCCGCGACATGTATCCGTTGTAACACAGCCCTTCTATACCACAACAGCACATCTCCCACGTTGTAGCATCTTCTCATAAGACACCCAGAATGGAGCGGAGGACCCAAGATAAAATAAAATTAACGTAGCTCAAATCAATGAGATTAACGTTAATGCACCTTACTAACATAACGTTAGCCCTGTGTGGGGTTAGGTTTCTGTTAATTATGGCTACTGTGGAATGTGTGGCTAGTTTATTACGATTGTGACAAGCACAGATTTAGGCAGCGAGCCGTGCACCTGTGATTTGCACGGTTCATTTCCCAAAGCACGACCAAAATGGTGCACAGCTTGCTACAAGTTTTCTCTTACCTTGCCACAGCCTAATTTTGGCAAAATCCAACTACTTTTTGCAAAAATGAAGCAAATCATCAGTTAACTGGATGTGTGTGTGTGTGTGTATGTGTGTGTGTGTGTGTGTGTGTGTGGGGGGGGGGGGTTACAGGTTATGAGACAGACAGACAGATAAGGTGGGGGGGGGGGCATTGCCTTGATTCTCCTGAATATAGCAGAAATGTGTAAAACTGTTCATGCATGGACTCGTTCCAAGTTCCCGTTCAAATTTTTTTGCCTCTTATATGCCACAACACATTCCTGTTATGTCTAAACTGTAAATTCTGAAACTTAGAGCTGCCAAAGTTCAGTTGCACAACAAAAAGGCAATGGTTATGCCTTTTTTAAAAATGTATTAATGTCATATTTTTGATACTTACAAGAAATACTAAGTTGAAACTAATTACATTTTATTTATTTTTATTTGTGCTTGCAATTGCCTCTTTGGAAATGTTTCTAGCCAAGAAAATACATTTTGTTGCATATGCACAATATGAATGTAAGAAATAAAACTGTTAATTATATATATATATATATATATATAAAAAAAGGAAGTCAATTGGTCCTTCATTATTAAGTGAAATACCTTATTTCGTCTTGTGTATTTATAATTGCTCTTTAACCAAGCAAAATAAGTTTTATCCAATTATTCAATTAATTGAAGGAATTTTCAGTAGAATACTCGAATACTAAAATATTCGATAGCTGCAGCCCTAAACTGGACATATTTATTTAGTTTGAATCATTTAAAAAATGTAATGTCTTTAACATAAAGTAAAATTTATGGAATTGAGTGTTTCCAAGCTTGAATAACTTAACAGTGGAACTCAGTTTTAAGAATACCCTCACATTTTGTTCCATTCTTTCTAAAATGTACACTTACATTTTTATATATTTTGACTGACAGTGTGAGTTCTTGCAATCAGACACACTAAGTTTAGAAACAAAGAGATTAAGCATCAATATGTCTTACAAGTGAAATCCAATTTTGTTTCAAATCATTCTTGCTTCTTCAGCTTGAGTGTGGAATGAATCATTTTGCTAAATTGTCAAAGATTATGCATGCCCTTCACTCAATTAAAAACAATCTTTTAAGTAGACGTAGAGAACTGATGGCACATTGAAAAATAGAAAGATCAAGAAACAAGAACATGTCTCTAACACGTCAGCTGAGTTGCTCTTCCAGCAATTATCAGACATAATGAATGGGTTTCCTGTCAATGCCAAAACTCATTTCTCTAGTGTACCAGTGAACTTGTCTGTTCTTCGCAGATTTTGGAGATCTCACACACACACACACACACACACACACACACACACACACACACACACACACACACACACACACACACACACACACACCCATTGTATATAAAGTTTTCATTTCTGCTGGAGATGTGTGGCTGATATGCTTGTTTAATTATGCAGCGACCTGTTTTGGTTGCCGTCGTTAGCTGATAGAAACTAATTAGGCAGACGGAGAGAATGGTTTGAACAAGCTTGTTAGTGTGCAGTCAGTCGTGATGCTCAAACCAGGGGATGACAACATATGGCTGGAGCCCCCCTCAGACTGTGGGTGTGCTTGTGAAGCCGTTTTGGCCATGTGTGGGTATTGGAGCCCCACATGGTTTGTGATTGCATCTTTTAATCTGAACCTGTATGTGTGTGATTAACTCATGGGGAAGGCTGTAATAATCGGTCAGATCAATGCATGGAATCTGTGTGCACTTCCATGATGACCTGCAGTTATCTACCGAACAGACAGATTGTGTGAACCGGCAAAACCCTCTTACAAGTAGACATCTCAGCACAGTATACGAATCCAATGAGCCATGCACCAATCAGCCACAGTACATTTCCAATTAACATCAGTAATTTAAAAAAAAATAAATAAATACAACACCTGCCTCCATCCGAGTCAAATTTGTTTTAATACAATAAGGGACTAAATGGATTTTGTATCGTTTGTTTATTGTAGTAATTGCTTTGACACGCATTAGTCAACGGAAGCACAGAACCACAGGTAGCTAAAAACAACCACGACAGCAAACTTTATTTATATAATACATATCAGAACAATGATTTTAAATGGATTTCCAAAATAAAATAAAAGCACACCAAACAGATCAAATGAGCAGAATAAACAATATATAATACAGTTAATAAGATCATATAAATAACAATACAAACAATATATACAGGGTGTCCCAAAAAATGTGACATTGTTTCATCACTTAATAATTTGTTTAAAATTAGTTTGATCTTTTTGCTCATCATCATCTTTTCATCATTTTCTCTCTTTTTTTTTTTTTTTTCATTTTATCATTTTCCCAAATAATGGCAATTTTTTTGGGACACCCTGTGTATATTTGTTTCTTTGTTTAATTCAAATACAACATTAAAACCAAACCACAAAAAGATTTATATAAAAAGAAAGGAAAAAATGTGAAAAGGAGCAGGTGTAAGTTTAATTTATAATATCCTGCCCTCTTACCCCATCCTTCTACCTACCCTCAATTCCAATGTCAGATACTCAAAAACTCAAAAATCCTGCACATATCAGACTAAATTCTGACTAAGCACAAAACGCAAAAATGCTATACATAAGGGATAGACTCTGTCCATTTTGCTACAGCATTTCCCTTTCGTAGCAGTAATAATACCCATATCAAAAACAAAAATAAACTCTGTCCATTTCATAACAATAATACACATATTACAAACAAAAATAAACTCTGTCCCTTTCGTAGCAGTAATAATGCCCATATCAAAAACAAAAATAAACTCTGTCCCTTTTGTAGCAGTACTAATATCCATATCAAAACAAAAATAAATTTTATCCCTTTTGTAGCAGTAATAATACCCATATTAAAGACAAAAAATAAACTCTGTCCATTTCATAGCAATAATACTCATATTAAAATCAAAAATGAACTCTGTCCATTTCATAACAATAATACACAAATCAAAATAAACTATCCATTTCTTAGCAGTAATATACATATAAAAAATAAACTTTTTTCCATTTTATAACAATAATACATTTATCAAAAATGAAAAAAATTCCAAGAATATAGAAGCACAGCCTCCTTCACTAAACAATAAAACACCTTACCTTGTTAAAGGTTAAAAGGTTAACCTCAGATATCAATCATCAATTACACAGCAAGTGGTATCTGCTTAATAGGGAAAAGAAAATCTGACAAATTAGAAAATGTACTAAAATCCAATAACAGGGACAGTGTTTGTTTTAGTTTGAGTCTCACACATACACATCTACAGTGACAGTACTAGAGATGGGTCTGGCTCCATCCACTATCATTCTGGAAGAGAAGTTGTTTGACCAATTTGCATTTCTTTGAATCGCACTCATCTTGGACTAGGCTAAACAGCCCCAGAGCTTGGCAAAATAATGTCAGGGTTTTAGTGAAGAACTTATTTGCATGTGGGGGAAGGAAGTTGTGGTATTAAAAGGACTAAATAAAACCTACTATTATCAGTGTGTAATTGCAGCTCAGAGGATGTTGTTGGTGTGAAAATAGAAACATGTAGAGGAAGGAAGGTTAATGGCAGGATTTACGTCCCATGAGCCAGCCGAGTATATACTCACCACCACAGTACTTACACTACTGTTTAGGGAAGACATTACTGAGTTTCCCATGAAACAAATATTAATACAATGTCGTAAAAGAGATGCATCTTACTTGTGATCCAAGATAAAAAAAAATAAATAAAAAAATTTTGATTTAATAATTTTTCCTAACTGAATCCACTGCCTTCTCTAAAAAACCTTAACTGCAAGGGAAATTTTTAAGATGTGATTCAAGAGAACCAGGAGACTAATAGTGTTTGTATTCAGTGAACAGCAGCGGCGGCTGCTCATCTTTCAGACGGGGGAAGCTCATTGTCGGCTTACATAAAAAAAGTCGAGTTATTTAAACATAAATTCGGCCCTCCATTCCTTTTTAAGAAAATGGTCAGTGACCTTATTGTACCAACTAAACAAGAAAGTGTTGAAATTATGTTAAATTGAAACAAGGAAGCACAATGAGTGTGTTTTATTCACAGTGCAAGAAATGAACAAGTAATTTCGTAGTGGTTTCTCTCTCGATTTCACAGCAGAATGTGTGATGGTATTAAACTGAACTGTGTCAAGTGAAGGAGTATGTCTCAAAATAGCTGTCAATCAAATGGGATTCAGCCTTTTGACTGATCCTACAATCAGCACATGGAAGCCTGGCGTCCAGCCCACCCGAGCTCCGCCCGCAGCTCCATTCACCCCCAGAGACACCGAGCGTCCAGGGGCAGGACAGCATCGTGGCATTTATCCAATTACTGTCCGGTTTTGAGGCAATGAAAAAAACTGTTCCACTCAGTCCCATTGAAGTCCATGGACGCCGAGCATCTTCGGGCAAATGCACTGAGCAGAGATTGTATGAGAAAACAGCGCAACAGGAATGTATGAGAAGTGAACAACATCGAGTCCGTTGATTTGTGATGAAGCTGATTCTGAACGAACTCACCTGCGAGATGAACGTTATTCTAACACATTTGTTGTCAGTGAATTGTCAACACAACTGTACATATTTGACCATTTAATTTTCATAATTTTAGGGGAAGCCGAGCTTCCCTTGCAGTCTATGAGAAATTGCCTCTGGTGGACAGAGATTTCCATAGTGTTGGGGCTCAATCCTTTTCTGTTACCATGTAGACATCTGAAAGGTCAAGAGGGCATGTACCATTAAGGCGGACAAATATTTTGGAGCAAAGCTCTTCAAGGTCTACAAAGTAATAGTAGAGTTTTAAAATGTATTGGGTGCTTACCAGAGACCCAGTGTAGGAGGTGAGCACAGGGGTCACATGATCAGGTCTGTTTGTCCTGGTAATGAGTAGAGCAGCGGCGCTGACACGACCCTTATTCATCTGAAGTTACTGTCTGTCCTCTACTCAGCTGAGCTTCAGCTGAACTTCAACTAAATCATTTGTCGCCCATCTCTCTCTCTGTCTCTTTCTGTCTCTGTCTCTGTCCACCTCAGATCCGGTCCATGGCCCGCAGAACGTCAATGTGGTGGACGTCAGGGCTCGACAGCTGACTATACAGTGGGAAACATTCGGGTACGCTGTGACGCGCTGTCACAGCTACAATCTGACGGTAAGCACAGCTGGCCGCACACTGAGATGAGTAACATTCTATGGACATTAATTATTCTCTTCCATGAAGGCATTGTGTAGCAGTTGAATGAAATGGACATCCCTTTTTCAACTGCTCGTGAAGTTTGTGTGATGTTGGTACAGCAGGAAACCGTACACACCTGTACTCTAATTACCCACAGATGTTTTTATTCTTATACTCCTAGGTACATTTTGCAACAGATCTTACATGAAAACACCCAATTATATCATAACTCACCAACAAAATATAACCAATTTTAAATTCTTCATGTAATAACGCCTGTATTTTATAGCAATATGCTACTACAGAATTTTAATGTTGAAAATATACCGACATTTCATGTATGAAAAAGTGAAATTTGGATTTATCTATGTAATGTTTTCAATTATTTCCCAATTTAACCTTCCTCTTGTGTTAGCTTTCTGTTACCATCTCTTATGTTAACAGGTCAGTTTTGACCCATGTCTTAAATCAGCTGTAAAATACACTGAAAACAATTATCTATCATCCAGTTTGTTTCTCATCTCTTAGTTACCTTGTCAAGCTTCCTTGTCCATGAAAATATTGGTTTTAAAATTTTTGGTGTGAGCCTCTGAGCTTTTTTTTTTTTTTTGTCAGTATACCCCTTGATGTACACTTTGCAAGTCTCCAACTCTATACTGAATTGACCTCACGTTTGGACATGCTCATCTTTGCTTGTTTTGTTTTTGTGTAGGTATACTGGATAACAAGGCAAAATAAGAATCCCCAAAAGCTCACATGATTGATAGAGGAGCTGGCTGTCAGTGTGCTGGCTGACAGTGCACTTATAATTTCAGTTTTGGCTTTAATTATTGCTGGGTCAAAACATGGTATTCAAAATCTCTCTGACGGGACATTTAGAGACAATTTGATAGATTAGTGTTGCTAAATGACCCACATTTTTACTTTTAAAGTAATATTTGCTTTAGTTGGACCATAAGGGATTATCCAAAACAACAAGCTACTTTGTATTGAAGTAAATATTGGAAAGGCAGTCAATTAAAGTTTGCTCTCTGACGGGACATTACTGTGTTTTGACCCTGCTTTATAATCTCATTTTTATAGCTGGGTTGAAACAGACCCCAACAACACAAAGGTCATAATTTCAACCAGAGCATTTCATAATGTAGTGAAAACATTTTTTTTTGTATTATTTTGTTGAAATAGAGGTTCCTGACAAAGTCAAAAAGCCTTGATGCAATGCACAAATTTTGTGTGGTTCATTTATGCATTTAAAACATAAAATGGGCGGGTGCCAACCCTAACACATGAGGAAGGTTGAACTGGTGTGGTTACATAGGTTTTTAATTTTTATGTGAGATGTGAGACGTAGTATATGTGTCTACATGACTTAAATGTCGGTCTGTAAGAACCAACCCAAGTACATACAGTATTTTGATATGAGAAAACATCATAGTTTTAGCATTTAAGCCAGGGGTGTCAAACATGTGGCCCAGGGGCCAAAACCAGCCCGCCAAAGGGTCCAATCCGGCCCGTGGGATGAATTAGTGAAATGCAAAAATTAAACTGAAGATATTAACAATCAAGGATGTTAAAATATTTTTAGGTCAGTTTCATCTGAAGTGGGTCAGACCAGTAAAATACTATCATAACAAACTATAAATAATGAAAACTACACATTTTTCTCTTTGTTTTAGTGTAAAAAAAAAAAAAGTAAAATTACACAAATGTTAACATTTACAGACTAGCCTTTTACAAAAAATGTGAAAAACCTGAACAAATATGAACAATCTGAGATGTCTTAAGAGAATTAAGTGTAATTGTACTAATATTCTGCCTGTTATTAAATGCTTTGTGTATTTCTAGATCCACTGTGATCTGTAAGTTGTAATGAACATGTGAAAATGAGAAACTGAGGCCAAATAATGGCATAAATTGTTAAAAATTGCACTTTTTTTTCTTAATAAATTTCATTTTGGTCATGGTTGTTCATGTTTTTCCACATTTTTTTAAAGGATAGTTTGTAGGTGTAAAAATTTTGATAGTATACAGTAATTTTACTTTTTTCACTCTAAAACATAGAAATTAGACATACAAATTTTGGAATTGATATTATTTATGTATTATTTTGTTATTATTTTAATCATCACTGGCCCACTGCAGGTCATATTGGGCTGCATGTGGCCCCTGAACTAACATGAGTTTGACACCCCTGGTTTAAGCTAATATTAAACTTAAGAATAATGTAACTATACTGGCCTTAAGGTTGACTCTAACACATTATGAAAAAGCACCTCATCATATACTAACTCAATAAAATGCAATGATAATAGTGTAATTTTA
Organism: Sphaeramia orbicularis; assembly: GCF_902148855.1. NCBI lineage: Eukaryota > Metazoa > Chordata > Actinopteri > Kurtiformes > Apogonidae > Sphaeramia > Sphaeramia orbicularis. Next base: position 38,937,438 of record NC_043961.1, read on the forward strand.
ACTATATTATGTACCAACACATCCCATCAGATCAGTGTTTATACTATAAATATTTTTTTCTGTATCTATTTGCACTTTTATTTCTTTAATTTTACTGTTTTACACTGTTTTATGGCTCTTTCTTCCGTCTGCTTTTAGGTCCAGTACCAGTATGTGTTCAACCAGCAGGAGTTTGCAGCAGAGGAGTTGATCCAGACGTCGTCACATTACACACTGAGGGGTCTCAGGCCCTTCGTTACCGTTCGGCTCAGACTGGTTCTGGCCAACCCTGAGGGCAGCAAGGAGAGCGAGGAGATTGTGAAACAGACAGAGGAGGACGGTGAGTAGACCCTCTTTCATTTACCCACAGTACACACTGATCTGCAGCTCCTTCATGGGGACAGACATGATTGGTTGTACCTTTCTGACAGCGACATGGCAGGTTGTTCAGAATAAGCAGATGGAGAGCCACCTACAGAAAATCAACCCTGGGTTGTTAGAAACTATAAGATGAAGGATGTCACAAAGGAACTCACACTGTTTGATTGGCAGGTGATTTTGGGAACTGCAGACTGAAAACAAAGAGGCAGTAATTGATTATGAAATCATACAGAGACCAAAGCAAAACACCAAGAGTTTGAGCTCACCTGTTTTTGTCTGGAAGAAAACTTTCAGACAGTGTCAGTCTGTTTAGTGGCAAGTAAACATTACAGAGGGGACTTGTCATTTATTTTTCATCAAAATCAGAAGTCACATTTTAGAGGAAATGTCATTGGAATCACTGCCCTACTATTTCAGGCTTTTTTAATGAATTTGTATTTTATTTTAATGAGCATCACATCAAATAACTTAGAGCAATCACTGACAATTTACCTTGATAAAGTTCCTAAGTTGTCCCCACTTTTCTATACAGTATTGTACCCTGTATACATATTAAAGATGGATTTCTTAACCCATAAGAAACCAGTGTTACTTTTGTGGCAGTTCCAAAATATTTTATTTCTCTATATTTAACTTTACTTAAGTGATTTATCACAATTTATTATGAAATCATCCTCTGTATTTTGTGTTTTTTCAGAGAACATCAGGTATTTTCCTATATTGGATTTACTGATCATGTAGATGTTCATAAAAGGTCAGATTAAATTCAAAGGTTATCATATCAAAACAGCGAAAATTGGAGAAGTGACTTTTTCAGCAAAATATATCATTAAGTGAACATAAACCAAGTATCTCCATCCACTGTCACTGATCCAACTCTATGGGTTTTACTGGTGAATCAGTGTTGTCGAAGATGACGGTGTTTCCACAATCACTACAGAGCCTCTGAACATCCAAACAGGTCATATGTGATGACCATGAAAAGATGACAAACTGCTTTTTACACCAATCATTTACATGTATCAATATGACTAGTGGTTCAGAAGTCCTAAAAATCAGAAGATGGTTTTGGTCATCGGTGGCTGTTTGGGTCTTTATGGGTTAAAATCCTGCTGGCAACTATATCAGGCACCATTCTAAACAATACAAGATACATTTGGCTTAAATGCTACTTAGTTATTTAGGACAGTTTTGCACGTTTCCTTCATAATGTGTGATTAGTTTGCTGTTTTTCATAAAATAACGATATGTTTCATTATCATGAAGCAGGTTTGAGTTTGAAAAGCCTTCTAAACATTTGTTCTTCCCAGCTGGTGACACAGGTGTCATTTATCATACTTCATTTACAGTTCATTTACACAATTTTCTTAAATTACATGCATCTGCTGAATCTGATGTCCATCATACTTAAAAATGAAGAAAAAAGTAATTTAAAGGACACTAACTTTGAACAGAATTTTGAACTATATTTGGTGGAGGGGTATTAAAAGTGTGCAGCACATTATGTTTGAAAAGATAGTTTGTAAATATTAATATTTTTTATTTTTACTATGTAATTTTACTTTTTTCACATTTAACCAAGAATGAAATTTGGATTTTTCATTATTGATAGGTTACTATGCTGTTATTTTACTTGAGATCACATTAAGCTGTTTGTGGCCCCTGAACTTAAACGAGTTCAACACCCTCAACTGTTCCTCAGTGTATATTTTTGCACTGCAGGACCAGACTGGACCCTTTGGCAGACCGGTTTTGGCCCCCGGGCCATGTATTTGGCACCCCTGATTTAGAAGTACATGATGTGGTGTGTGGCTGGAGGTTTTTCTCTGCTCAACTAGGTTCAGACCTTATGGAGACATATTACTGTAAAATTACATCTGTTTGAACTACATCCATCGAAATCAACATCTGATTACAAGTTTAATTCCTGCACCGTCCAAAACTATGCTGAACAACATCTAATCACATGCCTTTGAACAGGAGGAGTATTACAGTGTTCATATAACTTTATTAATGTGTCAAATATAAATGTACCCCATGAGGTCAAAATATTTCAGAATAAAAGCCCTAAAGCTCCTGTTTCATATACACAGGGCCTAATTCAGAACAGAATATTAGCCCTGGCCTCTATCTCTAATCATTCACTTTTCTCTTAACAACATGCCTGTGCTAACCTGGAATAGCTCAGCCCCATCAGGGAAACGCCTGATGAGCAGGATAAAAAAAAACATTGTTCTAATGATCCCAAACCTCTTAACTCTTTTCCACCCTCCTCAGGGCTAGCTCCGCTTTCTCCTGATCTCATAACTAATAACGTCTGAATTTAGCTTCTGGGGAACATCTGAGCCTCAAATTCCTATCTACAGTAAACCCACCAAATACATATTGCACATTGCCTGAGCACTTTAAACGGAGCTAACACGACTGGGGAGTAGGAATAGCTTTGGGGGAAAAGAGTATGGGGAAAAAGAGGCCTTAATTGTTTTGTTCTTAATTGTTTTTTACGTTAATCTCCTGGTTGTAATTCAGTAATTAGGAAACAGAACAGCGATTGTTCACATCGAGGCTAATTGCTGTTTGTGCGGTAATGGTTTTATAGAGCCTTGGCTCCAGCAGAAAAGGCAGTTTCCCCACACACACACATAAATTCTCTGGCCTTTTTTTTTTTTCTTCACTATTCCCGGCAAAGCAGAAATATACATGCACCTACATGTTAATGAGCAGAACAATGGATTTTCCCATAAGAAATGAAATTACTTTTCTTTTTCAAATACATGACTCATTTTGCTAATGCTTTTAATTTACCCCAGGATGAGCGATTTTCACATTTTAATTATGTTCTTTCTTAAATTGCTTTACAATTACTGTATAGGTAGGTTATGCATTGGAATGCACAGCATGTACAAGAACTCATCAACCAACACACACTTATATAGTAATGTTCCCAAGCATATAACATTGTGCACCCTATTCTGTCCTAATCCCATGTTGTTTAGAAAATGAAGCTTGCCCATGTTGACCAATCAATTTTTTTTTTTTCCCTACATGTCATGATTAGGATTATCACATCCTTTTTATGTTGAAATTCCTAAAGAAAGACAAAAGTTACACTGTTAAAATGAGTAAATATTAAGTTAAGAATTTTGGTCTTTGTAAACATGGAGCTTTTGAAATTAGCTCATTCTTAAAAAGTCTTAAATTTAACTTGCAGAAACTTGTAGGAACCCTGTAATGCAGTGTTTTTCAACCTTGGGGTCGCGACTCAGTGAGGGGTCACCTGGAATTGAAATGGGGTCACCTGAAATTTTGAGTAATTGATAAAAATGTAAAAAAAATCAATATATATTTCATTATAATTAAAACACCACACACTTTTCCAAATAAAAATCAAGTTCAAATAAAATGCAGGATGTAATATCTGAGAGGGCATATTTTGATTGACTCGATCGTGTGACTGCATGTGTTACTACGCTTCAACCTGCCTGGACACAGTCACAGTCAGAAAACCAGACCGAACAGACAATGGAAGGATTTCTTCGTCCCCCTGGCCCTGCTAAGATGTCTCCAAGAGAAACTGAGAAGCAGACACCAAAAAGGTGCATTGTACACATTATATAGCCTAAATGTCGTCCAAAATTAAAATGTTTTTGCAATATAGTGTGGCAAACTATTACATGATCAAAAACAAATTAATTTTAGCAAAAAAAAAAGTCTCTGTTTTGAATGTCTGGGGTTGCCAGAAATTTGTGATATTCAAATGGGGTCATGGGCCAAAAAAGGCTGGGAACCACTGCTGTAATGGTTTAATGATACATTCTGTTGTGTGTCATTAACATAGTAATGAAAATACATTTTTGAAAATTATACAAATGTACTTGTTCTGGTTCACCCTTTATCTTTTATCCCCCTGAAACAAAAGCTCATCTTTGTAAATGAAACAGTTATTTTGACATTTAGGTTTCCTGTTAAAATAATGTAAAACTTTAAAGAATGTGAAGAATATAATGAGTGATAATGAATAAAAATAATAATAGGGTAACATTTTTATATATTCATAATCATAATAACTTCCACATATTCAGTAAACACATGACTGTTATTGTATGTTATTGTATTGCATGTATCACTGACCTATGTCACAAAAACACAGCGATCAATGACAATTAATCTCTGTTGATAATTGTTATAAATGCATTAATGTATTAAGGATCATATATTTTTCTCAACCCAAATAAAGTATTGCTTTTTTTTTTTTTTTTTTAAAGTGAGAAAACAAAGCAAATTGTTTTACTCTGTACAGCTCGGTTTGGACCTGCTGCATACACTTGCTATCATTCAGTAGATTGTGCCAATTTGCTTTTCTTTGTGCTTTGAAGCATATTTTCTACCACCTGCTGTTTATGGCATTGTGTGATATTCAGACTTTCAAAGAAATAGACTCTGAAAACATTAAAAGATAAAAAAAAAAAGGTTTAGTCGACTATAATAGCTGCCATATGGAGTAAAAGACCTGTTTCATGCAAAACACCTACTTATTTGAAAACTGAACTAAAAAACAAGCAGCTGCTTTGAAGACACTAATATTGTCCACATATAATATTGTCTAGACTCTAAACCATAGATACTGTTCCATCCTGTAATCCTTATATCACACTGTGTAATTTGGTCTTAATCCAGTTCTGCAGCGCTCCTGACTCCTGTCTGCAGCTCTTCATTGGGCTGTTTACTTGTTTCTAGGGTTTATTCCCCCTGGGATCCTATGCAGTGATGAAATCTTGTACAAAATGAAAAATGGCTTTCTAAAAATACTGACATATAACATGCATTTGTTCCTTCCTTTGACATGTAAACATGACAGAAAAATACAGCTCTGGAAAAATAATAAGTAATATAAATGAGATTATAAAGGTGATCACTGACGTTATTATTACATGTCAAGTAAAATTAAGGCTTTTTGTTTAAAAATAAAGTCACTTCAAGCATTTATCCATAGAAAATGACAGCTGCTTACAATAAATCTAACCCATTATAATACAACAAAAACAAGTCCATATTCATTTTAAAGATTTTTTCTCTGTACATAAAATAATGATATAATATGGCTTTGTGAATTTGATGTGAAGTGAAATTAAATGGATGCAGCAACTTTGCTATATTTTGTCATGATACTCTCCCAAGGACAAAGCAGTTCAGAAAATGAACGAATGAATGAAAACATTAGTGCCTCAATAACCACTTCATGCATGCCTACATTGAAACAGGAATGGTCATTTTCATTATTTATTTAAAATAAGGGAGATGGTTGGTCTGACCAGTTTGTCTTTAACCCATGAAGACCTGCTACTTTTTTGATTAAGATTAATTTTCTTCTCTATTTAACCTTTATTAAGTGTTTTATAATCATTTATTACAATATTATCCTCTGCATTTTGCATTTTTTAAAAGTGAAAATCATGTATTGTCCCATATTTAATTCACTGATCATGTAGGTTAAAGTTGAGGGTTATTAGATCAGAAACAGAGAAAAATTATGAAAAAGTGACTTTTTCAGCAAATCTATCATTAACTGAACATAAATCACGTGTTTCCATTCACTGTAAGTTATCCAACTCCATGGGTTTTACTGGTGAATCAATGTTGTAGAAGATGACGGTGTTTCCACGTTCACTACAGAGCCTCTCTACGTCCAAATGGGTCATATCATACCATAAAAAGATGACAAACGGCATTTTACACTAATTATTTATACATATTGACAGGATTATTGGATCAATAGTTGTTAAATATTTTAAATCAGTAGATGGTTTTGGTCACCAGTGGCTGTTTGGGTCTTTATGGGTTAACCTAGACTTTGCTCTGAATGTAAACTATGTGCCACAACATCAATAATAGTGATAATCACCATGTTTTATTTAGATTTTGCACAAAAACTAGCACGACATGTTTAAGAAGAGAAGAGGAAAAACACTAAAAGTCAAAATTTCCATATAAACAAGCAGGTCTTTTGCTTATTATAACCCACCCTGAATAAAAACAGGTGGGAACAAACAGATAAATTCAGGTCTAAGAGGACAGAGATTCAGCAGCAAACATTCATTTAATGGCAGTAAAGACCAGTTTTGATTGGACTGAGAACATGGAAAAGGGGTTTAGAGATAGAAAAAGAACAGAGGAAAAAAAAAAAGAAGCAGCAAGACAAGGGAGAGACGTAGATGCATGCTGGAGAGAGAGAGAGAGCGTTAATAAAGCAGGCCATTTATTGTGCAGCCCCATGGAAGTTAATCAAGTTATGATTAATGTGTTACAGCTGCCATTATCTTTTCAATGAAGCCTGTTTTGTTCTGTCTGAGCCACGTAGAAGCACAGGAATACACACTCACACACACACTATACAGATATACAGGTGTGTTGTGTGAGTCAGCACACAGATGGCGGACTACACACAGTGAATTAAAGGACATACACATGTACGTAGAAGTACATCCTCCTACCATGTGCCATAAAAGAAGAACACACATACATACACACACACGTACGCACAGAGTGAGTGATAAGGTGTTAAATACAAATGGCAGCATCTAATTGCGTTTCTTTGTTAGGGTAATTTGATACGCTCCACAGGCAGGGACATTAATCAACACTTTGGAATTACTAATCAAAATATTCTTCTGTCAGATTTCTGTGATAGTCTCGTGTGTGCAAGTGTACATCTGGTACTTTAAAGGAAAACAAAACAATCCAGGCTCACAGAAATCACGTTCATTTATTTATACAGCATATCTGTATGCGTACAACTGTTGGCAGTTATTTTGTCATATGAATTTACAATTCATCGTAACACATTCTGCTACTTTTGCCCATCCTCGGTAGATAGGAAGAGGATGGAGGATATACAACAGAGTTTACATCCTGACTCCAAAAGGTGTTAAGGATTATCAATTTAAAGCACTTTGGTGAGGGTGAAGAAAATATTGGTATGGTTTACACTGCAAAAATCAAACTCTTACCAGTGTATTTTTCTTATTTCTAGTCCAGGGGTGTCAAACTCATTTTAGTTCAGGGGCCACATTCAGCCTAATATGATCTAAAGTGGGCCGGACCAGTAAAATGATATAAATAAAAGGATAAGAACTTATAAATGATGTCAACTCCAAACTTTTATCTATGTTTTTGAGGAAAAAAAGTAAAATTCCATTATGAAAATGTTTACACCTACAAAACGTACTTGAACATAACATGAACAAATATGAACAACCTGAAAGTTGTTGAGAAAAAATTGCAGTGTTCACAATATTACACCTAAGTTGATCATTTATACATGTGCATTATAACTTACAGATTTAGTAACAGGCAGAATATTGTTAAAATTCCACATATTCCTCTTAAGACATTTCAGATTGTTCATATTTGTTCAGGTTATTCATATTTTTTGCAAAAAGGATAGTCTGTAAATGTAACTTTTTTTTTTCCTAGTTTTACTTTTTTTACACTAAAGCAGAGGAAAATTTGCAGTTTTCATTATTTATAGGTTATTATGATAGTATTTCACTTGTCTGATCCACTTTAGATCGAATTGACCTAAAATTATTTCAACATCCTTGATTGTTAATATTTTCAGTGTAATTTTTGCATTTCACAGATTCGTCCTGCAGGCCAGATTGTACCCTTTGGTGGGCTGGTTTTGACACCTGTGTTCTCGTCAAAATATCTTATCAGAAGAGAATAGAATAGACTTTATTTACCATTTGCACAGATACATCGCAGTATAGGTACAATGGAATTCTTGTGCGTTTCCCTGAGTCACAGAATCCAAAGAAAAAAAGACATGAACAAAAACAGAAACAAAACATAAACACAGCTAAAACATATGAAAGCAGTTATTGCACAGACAAACACAAATACACACTTGTAAAACAGAGTCCTGTATCAGAAAATAATCACACTTAAAATATGACATTAACACCTAAGCAGTAACTTTCCAGTGAGATATAAGAACTTATTTTAAGGCAATAGATCTTGAAAATCTTATTTAAAGAAATCTTATCTAAGTTAATTTGCACTTGTTCCATTGGCAGATTTTTTTTTTCTTTTTTTTTGTTTGCTTAATTCAAGATTTTTTTACTTAATTCAAGCAACAAAAAAAATCCGCCAATGGAAGAAGTGAAAATTATCTTGGTAAGATTTCTTGAAATAAGATTTTCAAGTTCTGTTGTCTAGAAATATGTTCTGATACCTCACTGAAAAGTTACTCTTCAGGTGATTATGTCTTATTTTAAGTGTGATGAGATATTTTGACTAGAAATGAGAAAAATACACTTGGTAAGATTTAGATTTTTGCAGTGCAGTTGTAAATACATATTTGAGCTGTTTTTTTAATCTGTCATCAAAACCTGCTGGTATGGTAAACTGAATTGCCAAAAACAAATGGAATATACGTGTCTGAACAGTTTATATTCATTTGCCGTATGTGGTCATTGTGATTACAAACTGGCACTTGTTCAGGACATCACTTTTAAAACATCCCGTTTAATCAATCTTTATTTCAGACTCGAAGGTCCATATAAAAAAAAAAACAAAACATAACAATAAAACCACCACACACATACAGTCAAATGTAACCTTCCAGTACATAGAAGCACTGTCTCCTCCAAAGTCCAGATGTGTACCTGACACTGCTCTCCCCAGGTCTGACAACCGCATTTATAATTTTTTTCTGTGACAGCTCCAGTCTGCGTATGAATTTATACATCAAGTATTCTAAAGCTGAGGAAGAATACAGCAGCGCCCTGCGAAGTGAACAGAGTCCGTTATTCCACCTCATCTACTCCCAACCACCTGTCTAAGACATGTCTCTACTGACAATGTTAGCTTTTAAAAGTGCATTTACTTAAACATTCTTAAAAGTAAACTACAATATTTTTAATCACCTTCAGAAATTGATTAGTATGATTTTTCTTTCTTTTGTTGTTTATAGTTGGGTTGTTTTGATCCTTTTTTTTTAATCTATTGAATACAGTGTTATATTGGAGTAGTAAATCATCGTGCTATTACAAATTGTTGTTATAAATAACAGTATTAGTAATATAAAAAATGTCATAGATAGATAGATAGATAGATAGATAGATAGATAGATAGATAGATAGATAGATAGATAGATAGATAGATAGATAGATAGATAGATAGATAGATAGATCGGTTTCAAAATCAAAGCCGTCTGTCAGAATAGAGAAATCTCAAATCTATTCACTATTTAAAAGAGATTTTTTTGTCTAAACGTTGTCTTACTGACATGCCTGTAAATTTCTAAAAATGTATTTTTTTGCTGAAAAAGTATGACACACCTGTAATGACAGAAACTAAACAATCAAATCAGTAAAACTTTGGGTGAGTGATCTGGAATAATAAAGTTGTGTCTGTATTGATTTGAGATTTGAGAATTAAACTTTAAAAGAAGACATTATACTTAACTGCCCACACATTATATGACAGAAATCAGAAATGTATTCACAATATAAATTAATCAATCAATCAATCAATCAATCAATCAATTAATTAATTTGTTGGTTTGTTTGTTTGTTATTACCTGGTGTGCATTCAAAGATCTGCTCTTATTTATTCATATGAACCTAAACCTTGGCAGGTTTTAGAGACCTGGCTTTTAGATGACTTCTGGTTTTAAATTGAGGAAATATATAAGTATCTATCAACTATGCTGAATGTAGCGTTGCCAAGTCCTGACATTCTTTCGAAGTTATTCCAAATCTTAAGTGCAATGAAAATGTGAAGCCAAAAACATTAAAGCATGTCAAACCAAGCCACGAATACATGAGCCACAATGTTGCTTCTGTGATTAAGTAGAGCTGTGGAGTTGCTTTAGTAGAGTCTTAACAAAGATCAATAATTACAGCTGTCAATTATACATTTAAGCCCATTCCACAGAGCACTCACACCCTTTTCTCATGGGGTAGATTTACTCCAACCTATAAAAGCCCAGAGAAGGTGCAGAAGTCTCATTACATGTAAACGACCACTTGGATTATATGTTGCTCAATTACACTAAAAAGCAATCTCACGTTCACTTTAAGGTGTGACTGTGACTTTTATTTATTTATTTTTTTTAAATTGTATTTATTTTTTTTTAGATTTTTTATTTGTATTTATTTAATTTGCCTGAAAACCAATGACCATTGATATTTGTCTCTGTAAGAGGCACCCCTATACAACCACATTACCAATTCCTGTCATTATTATTATTATTATTATTTTTATTATTATTGTTATTATTATTGTTATTATTATTATTATTATTATTAGCTATTTTTTATTGGTTATTTAGTTTTGTTTTTTTTTTTACATTTTTTGTTCATTATAATTTCTGTTAGTATCATCACTATTATTATAACTGTTGTTAATGATAAAGATTAGGTTTTTTTGTGAATTATTTGTTACCAATTCCTGTCTTTTCTTTCATTTCTCTCTCTCTCTCTCTCTCTCACACACACACACACACACACACACACACACAGCAATGTATAATGATGAATATGTAATTAGTATCTGTTTTTATTTTGTCCTATTTGTTGTCATGTCTTTCACATGTTTTGTTATGTACTGCATCACTTAATTAAAAAAAAAGTGATTGACATGTACAAAAACAGATCATCAGATTTAATGCAGTCAGAATATCAACATACCCAATCTCAAAGGTAGGGGGATTTTGAGGCAGACACTTACATCATAACATGCTATTATTAAAAGGACTATTTTCTATGTCCTATGTAAAATATGCGATGTGATAAAGAAAGATGAATAACGGCACCCAGTAATGGAGAGAAAACGGAATGCAGCGATGCATGCATGTGTTTTGTTCCATTCATTTTAAGGCTGTAAATGGCTGATGTTTTCAAAGAAGCGCCACAGACAAAGGGACCACCGAAAGCATCCGCCTATTGTCAACCTCATTTCTGCAGTACACTGCAGGAATTTGGCCGACTCTCATCCAGAATAATTTCCAGTGAGTGCAACAGCAGAATGAGCCTCAGTACCTCTGTTTCTGATATTATGCATAGCCAATAGTAAATAGATTAAAGGTCAGAGTTCACAGCATTGAGACGAGAATAATGAAACTGCAGAATGATGATGAAGGGGAAAGAAAAGAAGGAAGGGAAAAAAGAGAGGTGTGCGAAAAATGACACACACACACGCGCACACACACACACACACTCTCATTTTAACACGTTGCATGTGCTTGTCCTCTGGGGAATGTCTATCTGCTTCCATCATTTAGAACAATTCACACCCCTCAGTGTCTTTATGTGTGTGTATTTTTCATGTGACCGTGTTTTTGTCATGGGTCTAGTGTGAACTCTGCCGCTGCTTCTCTGTGTGCGCTTGTTTTTGTGTGGTAACATAGTGTAAAGTTGTGTTTTAGTGTTGGACAGGTTTGACAAGTTGTCTGACACATCTCTGTCTCTGTGTCTTCAGAAATATGTGTGAGAATTTTGTTTTTGTTTTGCTTGTACATGCACACTGTTGTTGCCAGGTAGATTTTACTATAATGAGTTGAGGGTTTGTGTGTACAAGTGTCTGCAGTGGACCATACACAGGCTGGGTATTGCGTTAGTGTGTGTGTTCTCAGACCTGAAATCTGAACAGAAATGAATGCTTTTTCTTATATTCTTAACTTTCTTCTACATTTGGACTTGCTTTTACATTGCACCTTTTCATCACTGACTTGCACATTCTGCCATCTTCATCTATATGTGGTATGTCTTGGATTAGAGTTAATAATACATGCATGGTTCACCATCCACTACATGGTGTTCTTCTGTCATCATCTGCTATTTTAGGTAGGCTTCAAACTGCGATATCATTGCAAATTAGTTTTTAGTTTATTTAAACATCCGTTGTTTCATTTTGCTGGAAATACAATACAGTGTACAGTCGCAGAAAAAATTGTTAGACCATCAAAAGTCATCAAAAACAATGGTTATGCAATCAAGTAATAACTCCTGTGTGTATCATGTGACTAAAACAAACAGAAAAGAACACAGGGAATGCCTAAAAGCACTGTTTTTGTCAGTACAATGCTATAGCTATTGATGTAAGAACTGAAATGATTTTGGTTATTATCAAGAAAACATGGAAAATATCTAGATATCAGCTCTGAAATTAAACTACTATGAGCTATGTTTGTTACTATCATTATATTTGTCCAAACAAATGTACCTTTAGTTGTACCAAGCATTAAAATGAACAAGAAATTGAAGAAAACAAGGGTGGTTTAAAATTTTTTTCTGCAACTGTATCTTCAACTGTACAAACTAAGGCTATGTTCAGACTGCAGGCAAATGTGGCCCAAATTAGGTTTTTTTGCCCATATGTGACCTGTATCTGTTCTGTTAAACACAGTTTGAACAGCACAATCCAATTTTTTCAAATCCGACCCAGGCCACTTTCATATGTGGTTCTAAATCCGATATGTATCTGATATTTTGCTGATATTTTGTTACTTTCATAAACAAAGTGTGTGTCTGCGTGGTCACGTATTACATCAGGACCTCTTTTGCGCATGCAGGTCACTTTAGGGTCTCATTCAGTTCATACTCAAAACTGAGAGAAGTCACATTTAATGTATAATATGAACGAGCACACAAAAAAATGGATTTCACCAAAAAATCCTGCTGTCTGAATGTAGTATAAATCTCATCTTCACAAGTGTGTGTTTATTGGTCTATGAGAGATGGAACTGAGACTCATTTGTTTCTGTTGAGTGAGCTGCTTGTGTCTTCAGAGAGACTGGGTTGCATCCATAGAGGCTGCCATGTTGCCCTGCAGTGTTTCCACAGTAGATCAGAACAGAATTCTTCTTCCTATCATTGTATGATGGTTTAAGATGCATTACTATTACTAGTGTTTGAGTTTGAGCCAAAAATTATTTCCCTAAAGCTTAAAAAGCCCATAATGGGCTGGCTCTAACAAGTTTTTTTCAAGACTTACCATGGCTACTGTTAGTAAGGATGAATTGGAATGTGCATCTTCACTACTAGATTTGACTAAATGTCTTAACTTTTAAGTGGACAGGAAGTTGTGGTCACTGACTGAAAAAGTTGCTGGGGACCAACTTTACAACCTATTCCACAAAGCAATTGACTGTCCTGACTGTTCATAAGCTGCATATCAAAAGTGTTCTTAAGTATATTTTGTCCACTTTTTCAAGCTGGGCTCTTGTCCAAAAACAGCTATAATTCAGTATTAATCTGAAGTGGTTACAAGCTCCCTCATATTAAAGTTTATGTTGGCACTTAAATCTCAAAGTCATTGTTCCATTTCAAGTGCAGAACCTCTCTTAAAAGAAAACATCTATGCTGCACTAAAGTGAAAATCAGCATCAAGATGTGACAGGGAAATGTCCCCTCACAGAGGACATCTGTTCCATTCACACTGAATTAGTCATTGACTTTGTAATCCAATAGGCTATTTGTTTAAAGTTTTTCATCTAAATGAGTCAGATTTGATTGTAGGGATCCCAGTGGTGACCATAGCTGAAGGAGTTCAACATGACTACTGTTAGTATGTCTGCAGGTGTCCCTTTAGTTACTGCTATACGGCTGCATCTAGACTTAGACTTTTATTTCTACAATCCTCTCTGCAGGCCATCATTAGTCAATCTACAGTGAATTAATTTCACACATTACAAGTGAGCTGCACAGTATTACATTACACACAAATGAGAGTTTAAAAGTGCTGCTACATCAGCATGTCAGTTGCTAGTTGTACTTGTTACAATCAATCAATCAATCAATCAAATTTTATTTGTATAGCGCCAAATCATAACAAAAGTTATCTCATGACACTTTACATATAGAGCTGGTCGAACCAGAGCCTCATACAGATACAAATACATTGTTGTATTTGTCTGGAAATTTTGCTCTCTGTATAATCCAGGAAATCTTAAAAGTCCTACCTCCCTACTAGGTACTTCTTTTCAGGGAAAGTTTTGAGAAAGGTATTTTTGATGGGACAGTAATTTTGACTGGAAACGTGCCAAGGTTTTTCAAAATCTTGGGTAAATGATAAAACTGGTAATGATAAAAGGAGCTAATGATTGCAAGTGTCTGATACATTTTAACATGTCCCATTTTGAACTATGTGTGTTTAGTGGAACATGAGCAGTGTGATAATAAAATTATTACCATTCAGTACTGTGTTCAATGAGTTTTATGATGAAGATATCACATTTAAATATCAGCATTTTCCCCGTGTCACCACTTATATCGACAGCCTGTTTCAGTTCAATAAAAGTTTGTAAAAAGGAGTTTGCTTTCAGAAAACACCCTCTGTCAGCTGTTTTTTTAAGCAGCAGGTTTCAGTCTGTCTCACAGGAAATAAAGGCCAGAATTAGATTTCGAAATTTAATAACTTAATATTTATGATAATTATGTTCCCATATAGTTCAAAGGTTTGTAACATTAAATAATTGAGTTATGTGTTACAAAACTGAACTGCAATTTAATCTGCATAATATTTCACATATTTTCTTTTTACCTCTTTGCTCTTCTCTTATCACCCTCCCTTTGTGCTGTGTATTCATTCACAGAAGGATGTACAGATGTATAGCCAGCAGTGCTGTTGGTGCTGTCGCATACAATACAGCAAGTAAAGAAGAAACCTCATTTGTGTCTAAGTGCATGTTTCTGTTTTCCTCTGCAGTACCTGGATCAGTGCCGATGGAATCCCTGCAGAATACCCCGTATGAGGAGAAGATCTTCATGCAGTGGAAAGCTCCCAATGAGACCAATGGGGTCATCACGCTGTATGAGGTCAGTCCGACACTTCCCAGAACTGGACCAGTGCTTTCTAATTGGAGTTTTGGCTTATTACATCCAGAGTTTATTCATAAATTGTACTGATTTAACAAGTTCATTGGTGAAATGGTGTGGCTGGAAGTATCTGTAAAGGTTTTTTTTTTTTTTTTTTTATTAGAACTAAAAGATCTTAAGTTGAACCCCAAAGATGAACTACTGTTATATTAACCACTTGAGAAAATGTAATGTACACTTTAAGGTTTATACATACACACACAGCATTGAGGCCCTGTTGACAGCTGCACAAGAGCAGGCTAGGCTGAACACAAAAGCAATAGAAGCCAGGGTCTACCACACCTGACAAGACCCCAGGTGTAGACTGTGCAAAGAAGTTCATGAGACAGTTCAGCACATCACAGGAGGGTGCAAGATACTGGTAGGCAAAGAATATGTCAGGGTTGAGACTGCGATCTGGTAGGATCGGCGATTCTACCAGTAGAGACTCCGATCAGAGTCTCTACTGGTAGAAACTCCAATCCGAACCCTAACCCTAACCCTAACCCCTAACCCTAACCCCTAACCCTAACCCTAACCCTTCTACTGGCAGGATCGGAGTTTCTACCAGTAGAGACTCTGATCGGAGTCTCTACTGGTAGAATCGCCAATCCTACCAGATCGCAGTCTCTACCCTTACAAATGCATGGAGCGGCATAACCAGGTAGCGGGCATAGTCTACAGCAGGGGTCTCAAACTCATTTTCTTTCAGGGGCCACATTCAGCCCACTTTGATCTGCAGTGGGCCGAACGAGTCAAATAGCAGAATAAGCTATAAATAATGACAACTCCAAATTGTTATCTTTGTTTTAGTGCAAAAAACCCCAATTAAATTATGAATATACTTACTTTTATTAACTATCCAAAAAAAAGTGAATAACCTGAAAAAACTGAAATTTAAATAAAAAAACTTAAGAAAATTTAGTGCAATTTTAACATTATTATGCGTCAGGTTATTATTTCTACATGAGCATTATGGATCGGATCTACAAAGACACTAAACACTTAGTAACAGGCAAAAATTTTTTTAAGATTATGCTTAATTTTCTTTAGACATTTCAGGTTGATTATATTTGTTCAGGTTATTCGCATCTTATTGTTACAGGATAGTTTGTAAATGTAAATACTTCCATAATATTATTTTTTGCACAAAAACAAAGAAAAAAAAAAGAAGTTTGTATTATTTATAGGCATAATGTAAAATTATTTTTCGCACATCAAAGCAAGAAGAAAATATGGAGTCATTTTTTGTAGGTTATTATACTGTTATTATTTTACTGTAGATCATATTGGTCTGTATGTGGAACCTGAACTAAAATGAGTTCCACAGCCCTGACTGTGGAATTTTTGCACTTTACTAACGGGCCAGATTGGAACCTTTGGCGGGCCGCATTTAGCCCCCGGGCCACATGTTTGAGACCCTTAGTCTACAGGATCATCTGAACCGAGTATGGACTGGAGGTCCCAGGGTCCAGATGGGTGACACCCCCTAAGGTGATCAAGAACAAACAAACCAAGATCCTGTGGGACTTCAAATCCAGATCGACAAGATGGTGATGGCCAATCAGCCTGACATAGTGGTGGTGGATAAATATCAGAAGACAGTGGTAGGGATAGATGGAGCAATCCAAAGTGATAGGAACATCAGGGAGAAAGAACACGAGAAGGCAGAGAAATACCAAGGACTGAAAGAGGAGATAGAGAAAATGTGGGGTGTAAAGCAAACAGTGGTACTAGTAGAGATGAGGGCACTAGGGGCAGTGACCCCCAAGTTGAGTAGATGGAACCAGCAGATACCAGGAGCAACATCAGAGATCTCTGTCCAAAAGAACAGCTGAGATCCTGCGCAGAACCCTCTAATCCTTCTCCAATATAAAATGAAGCAATAGGAATTAATTTAATTCCCTCTTTTGTCAACAGTGTTTAATTTCAGGTAGGTTAATTCTCCTGTCAGTGACCAAAGTATTGATGAAGATCTGGAGCTGGTGCCTTCAATGGCAGCTCACTGCCCCTAACATGCTAATGCTAACATTGGGTACTGTGTGTATTAGGATGGGTAAAATACAGAGGCAGAATTTTTGAGAAGGGATGATAAAATTAATTTGCCTTTAACCTTTGATTTAACTTTTTGAAAAGCAAAAAAAGTAAGCACTAATTCCTTCGTGGTAAAAGTTTCAGTCTTCTACCCGTTATTTATTTTTGTCTTTTTATGACAAATGAGTAACAATGAAGAAAATCAAACAAGCCTCTATCATTGTATCAGTGATCACCAACTGCTTTAATCTCTGAAACAGCAGAACACTGGCGAAAATAAAGAAAAAAAAAAATAGATAAATAAATGTTGTTTACTGATGATACCTGAGTACACAATTAAAACTACCACTGAACGCGGAGAATACAGAGTGAGAAACACAAAGAAGTTAAGTGAGTATAATGAGAATGAGGATGGGAGAAGTTCAGACAGAGGGAGAATAGGTTTTCACTGTTACAAATACTCTTATTTGGATTTTTGACATGCACTGGACACAGATTTAATGGTTTGTAGTGTGAACAATACTGCATCTTCTGAGATCTGAAAAGGTTCCTGCACTGAATAACCAATGTACTTTTCACACCAAATATTTCTAAAAACATTGAGAGTTTTGCTAACTGAAACTCATCAACGACATGACAATATCCCCTTAGGTAGGACATATATAATAATACCAAGAGGTGACTTAAATGGGATGTGTCACGTGATGATGATGATGGTGTGGGTGTTGGTGTTACTCATTTTTATTTTGGCTCTATTGGTGTTGGGTCATGTTGGTACGATCAGATGTGACTTATTTTCCAGAACAGATTCAGATTCACTGGCGTAAAATGAAACAGATGTGAGTGTAATGGCCTGAAGAAAGAGAAAAGTAGATCTTGGGGGGGGGGGGGGGGGGGGGGGGGGGGTTGAAAAAAATAGAGATAAAGACAGAAGATGGAGGGGGGAGACTTATCCTTTGAAAACACTTGAGTCAGTGTTTGGGAGTGAGTGAGATAGTGAGACAGATTTAGAGACGTGGGTGTACATTTTAGTTTGTGTGTGTGGTTCTAGACGGTTTATTTGGGGTGAAGTTGAGTTGAGCCCTCTATCTAATGAATTATTGACCCGTTCACTGTCTCCTGTCTGCCTCTTATATCACTGCATCAAGGAGCTACCTCACACCAACACCTGGCAGGCCTGTACTGTGTCTAAGTGTGAAAGAGTGAAGTACCAGGCAAAGGAACGCATGTTGTTAAATAAACTGGGGAGTTTTTATGTGAGATGAAGTGTCTGAGTAAGTGGTAAGAGTGTGTGAGCAGGGGAGTTAGCGTTGTAGTCAGTGACAAGCACTGTGTTTTTCTGTTTAGGAATGCATTTGTGTAAGAGTTAATGTGCAAAGTGGTTAGAAGTAACAGTGCATGTAATGAAATAAAAACAAAGGGCTTTGGATGTAAATGCAGAAATCCTGGAGGAAATGGCTTATGTTTAATGCACAAATAGACAGAAGCACATAAATGATGGTGAAATGTCCACTGTTGTGTCCTCTCTTGTCTGATTGTCCACTGAGTCATGAGACTGAATTGTGTTTATATTGTCCTGATCCGTTTTTAATGGCTTATTTGATGTTATAAGAACAGGTGAGTGACAGATGTAATGACCAATTACAGCTGCTGAGCCATCAGCTGTGCAGCTGAAAACCAATCAGGCCAGTAGGTGGACATAATGTCCCTGTGTCTCTACTGCTTTTACTGTCCTATCAGTCATATCTTTATTTAAACACTGCAAATTATTTGGTTCTTACCAAGATAAAGAAAAACAACAAAACTTAGGTTTAGAAGTGTTAGATAATGTATCTTGTTTTAAGGGTTGATTTCTTATTTTATCAATCAATCAATCAAAGTTTATTTGTATAGGACTTTACAACAACATGAAGAAGCCCAAAGTGCTTTACATCTAAAAGCATGATTAAATTATAAGATAGAAACAGTTTAGTCAAATACCATAATAATAATAATAATAATAATAATAATAATAATAATAATAATAATAATAATAATCATAATCATAATGGATTGGATTTATATAGCACTTTTCTATGAACACATATTCAAAGCGCACACAGTGGATCCATTATTCATTCACTCTCACATTCTCCCTCTGGTGGTGGTAAACTGCATCTGTATCCACAGCTGCCCTGGGACAGACTGACGGAAGCGTGGCTGCCAATTTGCGCCTACGGCCCCTCCGACCATCACCAAACATTCATACACATTCATACACCAGTGTGAGTAGCAGCACTGGAGGCAAGGAGGGTGAAGTGTCTTGCCCAAGGACACAACAGCACATGACTGGGACAGAGCAGGATTCAAACCGCCAACCCTTCGGTTACTGGACGACCCACTCTACCATCTAATCCATAGCATATGCATACAATAATAGCACACAACACACAGTGATATAAAGACCACATATTAAAACCTAGTAGTGTCTCAGCGCTAAGGGTTAAAAGCCAGTCTGAACAGGTGTGTCTTTAACCTGGACTTGAACAAAGGCAAGTCAGTGAGGACTCGCATATCAGGAGGTAGTGAGTTCCATAGTTTTGGAACGGTAACAGCAAATGCACGATCACCTCATTGTTTATATCATGACCTGGGGACATTCAGAACCATCTGAGAGGACGATCGGAGGACTCTGCTGGGGCGGTGAACTGTTAAAATCTCAGATAAATAGGGAGGAACCAGACCATTTAAAGCTTTAAAAGCAAACATGAAAATTTTAAAATCAAATTTTAACCCATAAAGACCCAATATTATTTTTCCAGCAGTTCCCAAATACATTTTTCTCTGTATTTTACCTTTCTTAGGCAATTTATCACCATTTGTTATAATATTATTGTGTATTTTGTGTTTCTTCAATAAAAATCTGGTATTGTCCCATATTTAATTAACTGATTATGTAGATGTTCATAAAAGCTCAGATTAAACTTATTTGCCATAATATCAGAAACAGAGAGAAATAAGAAAATATGACTTTTTCAACAAAATTTATCATTAACTGAAAATAAACCAAGTGTGTCCATCCACTGTCATTGATCCAACTCCATGGGTTTTACTGGTGAATTAATGTTGTAGAAGATGACAGTGTTTCCACGGTAATTACAGAACCTCTGACCATCCAAATGGGTCATATCTGATGACCATGAAAAGACGACAAATTGAATTTTACACCAATTATTTACGTGTATTGATAGGATTAGTGGATCAGAAGTTATTAAACATTTTATATTGGTAGACAATTTTGGTTCCCAGTGGTTGTTTGGGTCTTTATGGGTTAAATGTTCACACCACTTTTTTGCAGTGATCCTATGCCTTCACATAATATCAAATGCAGAAATCTCCTTAAGTGTATAAAATATGTAACAAAATGCAATCTCGGAACATACTTTACTTTTTTCATAAAAATGAGCAAAAAAACAACCCAATTACATATTTAACGTGACATTGCTTGATAGTCTTTTTTAACATCAGTAGGCAAAAAAAAAAAAAAAAAAATCCATAACTCCCTTTCATTATATTAGTGTTGAAGTGATTTGAGAGGACATGCGTCTCCCTCGTCTAGTCCTTGTGTTTACATTCTGTAGAAAATCAACTGTCTGATGCATATTGTTGTCTAATCACAGGTGTTTTCAGACAAGAAGGAGAGTTAAATACATGGTTCACAGTTGTAATTACCAATCACTGGTCAGATTCCATCAGATAATTTGTGGACACAATCTACACCACTCTACTTTGTGTCTCAACACAGAGGATTGGAAAAGTGTCTTCATTTTCCATAACACTTTTCAGATACCTGCTACTAAAACCCAAAAAGTCAGAAGGATCATGAGGCCCGGCTTTCACAGTCTGTATTCATGCTTCATGCAAATCAAGATTAAGCTGTTGCTCTTCTGCTCCACATAACATATTTATATCAGTGATTCGACGTGATGTCCTCTACATACAGGTCCGTCGTGGTACCCCCCCCCCACACACACACACACACACACACACACTCTCCCCCACATTTTTTCAGGGATAAGGATGGCAGGAGGCTGATGTTGCCGTTAGTATGGCTTTGTTCACAAAAGGTTGAGAAACACTGCATTACACGATAGAAAACCATTTCACAGTCTGTTTTTGTTTTTTTGTTTTTTTTTTTGGGGTGTGTTGCTCCCCCCACCCCCAGCAATGCCATCCTGTGCAGCCGCACATAATGCACCTCACAAAATTCAGCTGATATAAGCTACTCATCAAATAGCTTGAGAATGTAAAGAAAAATATAGATTATGCTTGAGAAACATATTTAATAATATTCCATGAAGCATTTTACAAAAACCCCTTTATAAATCAGTTCTCTCCAGAGATCAAGTATCAGCAGATTAGTAGAACTGAACTGTGGGTCTACGTTCTATTTTAGCTCCAGCTTTTTAACTCACTTTGACAAACTCTAATGTGTTGTAAGCACATCTTACTTTGGCAGCATCTTCCTCTCCTATAATTGCTTCAATTTTCTCCGTAGCCCTTTCTACCTCCTACCCATCAATCTGCCGCCTTTCCTCTCATTCTACACGGTACAAAGACCACTCAGTATCATCTTCAGGTTCTCCATTAGACCTCAACGCAGAACTTGAAACACACTCACTCACACTCTCAGGCAGTCTATAAACCTCCGGGGACCATCATCAATTTTGCCTTGTTTAGTATCAGTTTCATTAATATGAATGTTAGCTCCCTGCCCTTGTTGCCCAGTGGAGGCGGCACGACTCAGCATCATCTGTTAAACATATCAGAGCCCCAACACAATGCGCTGCTATTAGAGATAATTACTATAATTGCAGCTATTGACAGGATTAAAGGCATCATCTGCAACATCTAAAGGGGCTCTTGTCATGTCCTATCCTGCTCTGTTGTCTCGTTTTTGTTTTTTTTTTGTTTGATTTTTTCATCTATGTCCCCTGGTTTTCAGGATAGAAACCAGATGAATTAGTCCTGGGACAATGGGCTGAACACATGGAGGATGTGAGATAGGTGGTTGGAGGTAGTGAACTGTGAGGAGAGATAAAGGCAGAGAGGAAAGGTGTCTTGAAGAAACAGGCTTTATTCATTGTTTGGGTTAAATATTCAATGGGAAACTAAGACTAAAACTGTTACAAATATGAAAAAATATGTCATTGTTGAACTGTTAGATACACAAACAAACAGAGAACAGTACACCAGTAACAAGTGTTAAAGTTAATTTTAACTTTACTTTAACAATTCTAAATTGTGCAATATGTGAATCACTAATAAATAATTGTTTCTGTTAATTAGAATTGATGCATTCATTTCATCCTTCCTTTTAAGTTTCTATTAATTAGTGATTTCCTCATTAAAGTGATTTATATTTGTTAAAATGAGTAAGAGCAAAAAAAAAAAAAAATTTGTAGATGTCACAATTAAAAGAAAAAAAGAAGCTTTAGTAAGTTGAATGAAAGAACTACTGCCAAGTTTTTATATGTTTATAACAGTAGTCGATGAAAACAGACATAACTCCCATTTTCTTTTGCATGTTTTCTGAAACCTCATTTAAAACGTTTGATATATTTAGATGGAATCTATTTAAGGGTTTCAAGTGTAAGGCTTGTAACTGATGCATGCTTTCAACAACCACTTGATTTGTTAACAGTCAATGATTACTTTATTAATAAAGTAATTCATGTCACCCTGGGCCTGTTCAGATGTTCACAATGTAGAAAATATAAACCTGCAAATAATGCAAATCAATTCCTTAATGTACGCACACAGAAACAGCTTCACTTTCCTTTATTTAAATACAACACTTGACAAAACATAGTTAAGAACAGTAGGAAAGAAAAGAAAACACAACATGAGCATGAACTGAAAATGGATCCTACACTCATGCAACTGAAAAACTAAACAACACTAAAGTGAAACTGTTAAAGCTTAAAGATAAACTAGCACAGACGAAAGATAAAAAGATAAAGATAAAAAGAAAAGAAAAGCAACAGATTAATACAACTAAACAGCTTGAAAGATTAAATAAAATTACACAATTGGGTCATAGTCCATCCTGGTAACATAAATACATTGAGTGTGCAAATACGGTCGCTCTTGTATGTATTACTATAATTGCAGCTAATTACAGGATTAAAGGAAACATCTGGGTGAGAGCTAAAGGGCGTCTGTTCCCCTCCCTCTTGTCCTCTGTTCATCTGAGTAAGGATAAATGATCTCTGGGGAAAATGGGTTGGAGGAAGTGAGAGAGGAGGTGAGGGAGGGAGGGAGGGAGAGAGAGAGAGAGAGAGAGAGAAAGAGAGAGAGAGAGAGAGAGAGAGAGAGAGCGAGGGGTAAACAGATGATAATCTAAAGCACAAACGTCTCACAGAACAAAAAGATTACCATCAAGTGAAACCTATGAAAATGTGAATCATTTTGTTCTTGCTACATTACATTGAGTTGTTATATCTACAGAACCAGCAAGTCTTGTGTGTTATGTCACAATGATTCATCATTCAGATTTCTTTTTCAACCATAATATATTTGCAGTTGAAAGTTGCAATTATATTACATATAAGCAATTTGTAAGCGTTAGGATTAAATGGAACACAGTCTCACCAGATTACCCTGATTAAATGCTGGATTTACTCTCTAAATTAGCACAGGACATTTAATTGACACTTTATGAGTCATTGTTGGATCATAATTAGGCGTAGTCGATGTCAAAACTAAATCAGCACCACACAGTGGCTCATAAGTCACTCATGCTTAGTTTCGAGTGATAACGCTGGCAAATTGTCATTTTGGAAATGACCATAACGTGGGCTTTTTGGGGAACATCTTGGCAAGCAGACTTAATGTTTCCTATTGTGTAGATTAGATTTTATTCTAATTTACAGCAGGATTTCATCCCCAATCTTCTTTAACTGGAATGGTGATATTTAATTGACTCTCAAACTCTTTGGTTCATCTGAACTGAATACATTTAGGATTTAGCTTCAGTTAGTTTGTACATTTTCATAGGCTCAGGGTTAATTTTAGAACAGTAGAATCTAAGCAGCCAGGCTGACTTAGTGACCAATGGCTTAGATCAGTATGCAAGTCCAGGATGCATATAACCCAATCATGTCTCCCAGAAACCAGTTTTCATGCATGACTAAACTGCAAATCCATTTACACTGTGGCATAAGCATATGCATTATGCCTTATTTATTAAATATTATTTTTTGTTATTTAACTTTAAAGTTCAAAAAGTGCTCAACTTAAAAATGCTGGCATCACATGAAAACAGAGAAAGAAGTGTGTCATCCCCAAATGTAAAATTATATATATATATCTATACAGTATATATATATATATATATATATATATATATATATATATATATATATATATATATATATATATATATATATATAAAGAAATTGCAATGATTCCAGCCCTGTCACTGTTTATAAATTGCAATTAAAGCTGAGTGGGATGGCCAAAAATGTTATGAAGGTAATTTTCAATTATTGATAACCAGTGTATAGTTTCTTTCATGTTGAATGGCGGATATTTGGTATTGGACTTAATAGGATGAAAATGATTCACAAGACCTGAAAAAACAAAAGTGTGGTTCATTTTAAAAAGTAGCAATGTCAAGAATTCTATTCATAATTGCAGTGTTATTTTTTTTTCCACCACAGCTCTAACTGTAACTCTATAGACCTTTTGTTAGATGCATGTTGCCACCGTCATTTTGTTCTTTTTAAACTTTGAAATATTATGTTCCATAACATAGCCTCAGAGAAGTCAAAATGTAAGTTGTTTGTTGACCATATCTTTCCATTTTTCAACAACTAGAATCAGCAACGTGATCACCAATGAACTAGAAGTAGTTGATGAAAGTTAAGTGAAGATAGAGGGCTTACTTTTATTAGCATGGCCAGCCATCCGTCTTTTTCAATGAAAAATCCATCTGGAATTGCGGGGCTTGAATCCAAATATGAAGGCGGAACTAACACGCCGAGTAAACCAATCACAGATAAGACAGACATGATGCTTTTGTCAGAAAAATTTAAGAATACAATGTGTAATCTGTAATTCAGTCCTTATTTTTGAATCAAGTAAACAACCGACAACAGTTATGAGGAGATTTGCAGACTTGGAACTGACGTTGACTTGTGACAAAAGAAGTCGGTGTGTATGACGCATCGCAAAACACCCGCCTCCAGACTTGTGATTGGTTTGGTATAAAGTGCATAGTGCATATTTCACAGTGACTGGCCTAATTCCAGACTATTTTTTCAGTACTGAATACACTGAGGTATCCACCATCCACCCAGACCACCTCCTGCCTCCTTCAGTCATTTACATCCTTGACAAAATAGATACCCTTGCAGCAATATCAAGTCACTGGTGTACATTCAAAGACTTCCTTAAACAATTAACATCAAATTTCAGCTATAATTGCAGGCCTCCTCTGTAACTGATTTAAAGTGGTGTCTTTCATTTCCATGTTGGGCTTTTTGGAGTTTTAGTGTGGTTCCCCTCTGGCCCCTCACATTCTCCTCTGATACTGGTGGCTACTGAGCTGGCAGCATGCACACACACAGATCACAGCCCTGTCAATCCCTTCTTTAATTACCTCATCAGGTTATCCGAGTGGAGAGGGTCCTCTCTGTTAGCTTGCCCACCTCCCCGCTGATCTCTGCAGAGTTATTCTTGATTCCCCGCTAACCTACCAGATGCTGGCGTTAACATTGATTAGAATAAAGCAACGATGCAAATCATGAGATCACAGCTCCATGGCTTTGGTTTGACCAATCTGTGGGTCATAGCACACCATCATATTTAATATACAGTGACTACAGACTGGGTTCTAAAGCAGTAAACTGATGGAAGACATGACCATCAATGTCAAATGTGAAATGATTTAAAGATAGCACATAGTACATAGTGGGCTGGATTTACTAAGGTCCCAATTTGCATGCACTAATTTGTACAATGTAGAATTTTGCATGTGGGGTTGAACCGTGGTTTGTGGGTGATTTACTAAGATTGCTTGTGCAAATGACAACAGGTGCAAAGTCTTGGAGATCACCCTATTTAAATGAGGATTTTGCGTGAGCTACTGGTTGTCGTCATAGAGACAATACGCTGTAAAAACTGCTCTGGAATACGCCAGCACTAATGGTAACAGTGCGCTGGAATGATCCAGACACAAGGAAATGTAACGTTGGAGGAGTTTTGTCATAGAAGGTATTACATGACTCCTCCTTGTGACTGGCCCCAAATCATCCCCTAGTTCATCTAGAAGTTCTAAAATGGCATTGCTGGACAGCAGCACAGGATTAATTTTGAAGGTGGCGGCAGTGGTGGTGGGGGTTGTTGAACTGGGGTTGTTGACTGTCAGGCGCACATAATTTAGTCCCACTGTAACCTGATGTCAGTGCGTATTTTTAATCTCAATCATCAGATCAAGTGGAAAAGTTTCAATTATTTTTTCTTCTGTCATTCCAAAAATGTTCACAGAAGGGTGAAAAATGTGTTCTCTGCGTCTTGTTTTATCATTTCAATGTCTCCTTCTTGTGACAATAACCACTTCCATGTGTGCGCAATTACACTTACAAACTGTTTGCACCTTCCTTTGAGATGTGTTAAATATAGACACAGTTTCTATGAGTAAAATTGCTCTCGGGTTTGATAAATCACTTTGCATGTGCTAAATTAATATATTTACATTTACTCTTCCCAGCACATTCCCAATCATGTGTAAACGCCCCATATTGCATATTCATTGCAGCAAATGTACTTACTGGATGCAGACGTGCTATTTTGCACCTTTGAAAGACGTAACCCTTAGTGCGCACTGTTAGTAAATAAGTTTTTTAATTTTTTTTGTGTTTTTATACATGCAAACCTTTAGTAGATCCGGCCCAGTATGGTGGAAAATAAATTAAAATGGTTCTTTCTGTGACATTCTTTCTCATCACTTGCATATTTAAATTCCTGCAGAAATTAGATTCGATTACATTCGATTAGACTTTATTGATCCCACAACGAAATTCACTGGTCAAGAGCAAGAAAAAATGTGCAGCATAAAGATAGTTTAGTCCTAGAATGTTCCGATTTGCATAGAAATGTAGCGACCCCTGACCCCCTGTCTTGCCATCTGAGTTAACATTTGGCCCTGTTAGTGTGGTGAACCATCTTAAACTCCCTGTTTGCACTGTGGGGGGCTGAGCCACTGCTCTCACTCAGTAAACAGTAAACCAGATCAATACCAAGACCACCTCATGGCCACTGCTGCTCCCCTAATGAGAATCAATCATTTCTTTGTTCAGAAACCAGTGATAAGGGAGGGGAGTGCAACAATTATATATCTGCTTTTTTCTCCAGAAATCAACAGCTTGGAACAGAGTAACTCACTAAAATAAATGCCAGACTGGTTGCCGGTATTGATTTTTGTGATTGATTAAAGGCACTGCTTGAGGAGAGAGGAATTGGAGAGTAAAGATATTCACACAGAGCCAGCCCAGAATAACTACATGCTGTACCAGTAGCCTATCCCTTTAGTGTGTAAGATTAAACAGCTCTCTGGTTTGTCAGCAGTACTTTCTCTCTCTGTAAAATGTTCTTCCCTCAGTTGTTTCGCTGGTTCGGGTTGTACCTCCACATTTGCCAGTCTGTGCCAGTTGATACCATCATTACTGTAGTAAGGGTGGCTGATTGGAAGATAAAATCACACTATTACAAGTTGCGAGGTTGCAGTTTTTCTTTTAATTAGACCGTGGCCTAATTTTCCCTGCTGGAATACAGATATGAAGTCACTACAGCCCGTAATATAACTGTCTCTGTGAAGTGCCATAATTACACTGGTACTGGTGCGATGATGAGATCGCCCAGTCCTGTCTTATAGCATCAATTCTCAATGTGAAGGGGAGCAGATAGGAGTTGGTTTATGTCCTTAACCCACAGTGTTCTAAGGATATTCTCTTGGTTTCTCCATACTTGCTTAAATTCACCTTTTTAAGGTACTTGCAAATAACACAATAGCCAAGTGTTTTATGTCAAAATGTCCAGGATCATCTCAGCTTTAAAGGAGTGATATTTTGCTTTTTTAAAGTGGAATTATGCATTTTCAAACATTTCCCTCTGGTCTACATAAACTGTAAATGCTATGCTTGGGTCTGAATGCTTCATTAATTAAACTCCACAGGTCCATCTTCAACCCTATTTCTGAGTAGGGATGTAATGATTACGTATAACGATAAACCGCGGTAAAATTCCTGACAGTTAGTATTACCGTTTAAATTCTAATTATCAGGATAACTGTTTGATTACCGCACTTTCAACACAAACTTGATATGGAAAATGGTCAGACAATGGCCATAAGGTGCCTTCTTTAGCGCACATTTGTATGTTTGATGTTTACATGTTAATATTTGAATGTTTCTGTCAACAGAAAGTACATTGTGCCTATTTTATTTTATTTATTTTTTTTTTGTTTCTTTTTTTTTTTTCAAAATACAGTTTGGTTAAATTATTTCAGGTTGTGTATAAGTATTTCTTGAACATTTCGAGCACATTTCAACAATATTGTGATAATAATGATAACCATGATAATTTTGGTCACAATAACTGTGATATTAAATTTTCACATCGCTACATCCCTATTTCTGAGTAATGACACGCGAAAGGTTGTTTTGAGCGCTGGCCCTTTAAATGCAAATGAGCCACTTCACACCCCACCCCCTCCAGGTTGTTGTCCACGCTGCTTTGTCCCGTTCAACCATTTGTGTACGTTAATACAACCAACAACTGAACACTGGCTTGAAGTTTGGACATATTTTCAGTATGGACTACAACCGCTGCTGCTGACAAACAACTTTGTCGTACTTGGAGAAATGTTCATCAGAACTCTTGACCTTATATGTGCAAATGTCGTGACGTAACTAGTTATAGACCTAACAAATTAAGAAGGAATTAAAACAGGTTGTAGAAATCCACTTGATTTTTGCAAGAATGAATATAAAGATAACTTCGCAACACCTGGAGGGTTCAAATTCAAACTTTTTGAACTATTAGGGTCCAAATATACAAATGAATGTACCAAAGACTAATAAAAGCGGGTTTAGCAAAATATGACCACTTTAAAAAAACTGAGACCTGTTTATTGTCCTGGAGTAGAAAGAGATAATTTAGCCAAAATGCTGAAAGTTTGAGGTCAGATTTGTGAAAACTTTTAAATCTCTTATGAAAACACACCTTCTCTTATGTGGACAAAGTGTTTTGGTGCTTGAAATAGGTTTACCAAAGTATCAGCCTCACAAAAGAAGTGGAATATAAGAATGAAATAATAGGTAAGTGGAGAAAAAAATAAAGTTTTGGAACATACATTCTATTGTCTGTCATTCTATTTTCAGGAGATGTGAAATAAATTAGTTTGTTAGTTTAGTTTTATTTCGAGCACATAGATTCATCAGATAATGAAGAACCGTACAAAATTTTTTGGTGCTCGAAAAGGAGTGGGAAGAAGTATAACTTATAGACTCCCACCCCCTTTTTACAAACTAATAATTAAATTAATTACGCTTCCTTTGATTTGTCCACACACTTTTTTTTTCCTGTATATTTTTACAATAACACAAAGCATCCATACAAACCATTTTCATACACTTTTTTTAAAGTCACCTCACACACAAGCAGATTTGCATAATCAACCGTTTTTAATATAAAGTATAATATTTATATACACTTCAAATATTTACTACAAATGCAATCATTAATAAATACAATAATATCTCCTAATCATGATAGTCTGTATTGATTAATTAATTACAATAATATCTTATTTTATACATTCTTCTATATTTTAACTACATAGTCCCTTATTCAGACAATGTTCCGTATTTTATTATAGTGAATTTATACATCCTTTTAAATGCACAAATTGAACCAGACATTTTTAAGTTTTGATCCAGACTGTAAATTAGGTTGAAATAATGACTTTGATCTGACATATCAAGCTTCATTAGATGTGTGCAAATTACAAAGGAGCATTATATAATATGTATTTTGAAAAGCACACAATATTTATAATATTTACCGTTTTTTGTTGTCTTTTTTATTCTTGCGGTGCAGTAAAACAGCTCCTGTCCAGCTGCACACACAGTGTACTCACCTCGTACATCTGCAGCTAAAAGTGTAATAAAGAGAACCTCAGGGGTTTTTTGCGATACTGACCTCAACCTAGGGAGGGTATTGAAGGTTTAAAAAATGTGTTTGTGACAGCTTGTTTGTGGATTTGACCTCAGTAGTCTAATACAGACATAACATATGCTTTTTTCCGGGGATCTGCTATGAGTCTGAGGCACCACTCGGAGACACACTCTGACTGCTGATATAAGACTGGCAAGAAAATAAAGAAACAAATATGTTTGTTTTCTACAGCACAGGTGGGCAGATTAAAAGAAAGATGGTAAGTCCACACGCTTCTCTGTCTCTGCAAAATCTGAACAGCAGTATGAAAAGACAGAAACGTGACTTACAAACTCTAGGTACTGATGAGGTCTGTGGAGAACATGTGAAGATCAGAAAGTGTGTCCATTTTTAAAACTAGAATGAAGACACTGATGCCAAGGACTGAGAATCTCATCCATTACTTTCACCCTGCAGTCATCTGCTGGGTTCTACCCCTTATTTTCTCTCTTCCTCTGTATTGTTTTCCATTTCTGTCAATAATGAACTATATTTAGGGTGGTTTCAAGTCCTTGAGTTGCTGACCTCATTTACTCGGTCATAGTGTCTGTCTGGCCTGGAGGGGAATGGCCTAGTATCACTTACACCTCAGTGCACCTGTTTATAGATGTTAAAACTGTCCTTCTGCTGTGTGTGCATTTATTGTGTGTTTAGTCAGATCCAATGAATAATTTCCGTTCATACTAAGGGAATCGAAGACTAGCATCTTACAATGAAATGTCATTTACAATGAAAGAAGCATTGCAAAATTTAAACTGAAACATTTTTTCTCCCTTAATATGTAAACCAAATGCACATTCAGTTGTAAACACCTCAAATAGCATTTGTATGAAGATATGTATTTTAAAAACAGATTTTTTAATGTAATCCCTTTAACCCTGTAACACCAATATCATATTTGATACATGAGTTTTGAGGCCCTCTACGTCACAGGTGTCAAACATGAGGCCCGGGGGGCCAAAACTGGCCCGTCAAAGGTTCCAATCCGGCCCACGGGATGAATTTGCAAAGTGCAAGTTAGGGCATCAAACTCAAAAATAATATCATAAAACCTATAAATAATGACAACACCATTTTTTTCTCTTTGATTTAATGCAAAAAACATTAAATTATGAAAATGTTTACATTTGCAATAAAATGTGAATAACCTGAAATGTCTAAAGAAAATTAAGTGCAATTTTAACAATTTTCTGCCTGTTACTAAATGTTTTGTGACTTTGCACATCTGATCTGTAATGCACATGTATAAATGATAAGTCGAGGCATAATATTGATAAAATTGTACTTAAATTTCTTTACAAATTTCTTTTTTTTTTTTTAAGGTTATTCACATCCTTTTTGTTTGGATAGTTTGTAAACGGAAATATTGGCGTAATTGAACATCATTTTTTGCAGTAAAACAATTTGGAGTTGTCATTATTTATTGCCTATCATGCTATTATTTTACTGGTCCGGCCCACTTCAGATTAAATTGGGCTGACTGTGGCCCCTGGAAGAAAATTAGTTTGACACCCTTGCTCTACATGATCAGTGTGATATTTTTCTTCTTTAAAAACCTGATGTATACAATTAGACACATGCAATACACAGATAATCCACCAGTGGGGAGGAATTCGTTCACCAGAGGCCTTTTCAGTGACACTACAAGATTGTCATTAATGAGGAAGGAGGCAGAACTTTGCGAATTTTAAAAAGGAATTACCAATTTTTTAGACATGTTTGTGTTATATTATGTTTTTGTTTGTTCAAAAATAATAATACTTGAGCATTGAGACCCGATGTATAATATATGATACAAAATTGAAACTCATACATGGAAATTGATATTTGAAAAAAAAAAATAAAATTGGGGTTGTTCAGAAGGACCAATAAAGACTCCAGTTCAAAAGAACTGGAACTTTCTGTCAATGATTTCAGGGTTCAGGGTTTACAGGGTTAATTAGCCTGAAGATTTTATTATTTATTGAATTTGACTTTTGGTCCTTACCTCATTATAATGTGATATTAAATAATAGTTTCATGAATGAAAGAAAAATGTGACTGTGTTAAAACCTTATATATATACATGTATTTACATTGTCACATAAAAATTTATCTTTGTAACAAACACAAGAGACTAGTTAGAACTTCTCAGCCTTCTTTGATTTGGGTATAGTAGTAATTACAGTATGAAGTATGTTGCAGTATTTTAATATAAAAAGATTTTTATTGTGTCAATGTAGTATGTATTTTAAATGCAGTTCAGTTTGAACATTTCCATCCATTTACATTTGGGATCAAAATTTGACACTCATTTTTTGTTTCTAGTTCAAAGAGAAGACAGTAATCACTGTTAATAGCAGTAGGTCCACAAATATTTGGACCAATATGTTCATTTTAAAGCTATGACAACACACATGAAAAACATGAGGAAATAATGTGGTAATGTTCTTTTTTTTCTTTAATCTTTTATGATAGAGCTGAAGGCTTTTCATGATGATCAAAGTCTCCTCCATCCTGAGACTCACCGTGAGAATTATCCATTCAGAGAAGATAGTAGTGGTTAAATACTGTTGCGGTGATAAATTGTCAATGCACTTTTATTGACAGCTGTAGCTTAAAAAAGTCAATGTTTAATAGCAGATGAATGAGCATCAATAAGTAAAGGCCTGTATAAAGACTTCCATATGGAGTAAAGCAAGACTGCTCTAATCTGTCTGCCAGCAGTCAAAGAAAGGAGGATTAGATACACCCCCCCAAATTCATCAATGATTTCACCAATCCCCCCCCAGGGGATTAAAGAGGGATTTCTGATCTCTTAAGCACTACAGCTTCCTGCCCTGCAGCCAATCAGAGCCTGTTTCCCATCTCCCCATCCTATCACATGTCCTCAGAGAGTGCCATAGGCTAAAAACCGTAAACCAGGTTTTAGATTCCATGTCTGATATTTCAGTTTCATTACCTCCGCCAAGGAGGTTTTGTTTTTGCTGGCGTTGGTTTGTCTGTCTGTCTGTCCGTCCATGTGGAAGATAACTCAAAAAAATTATTGGCAGATTTGGTTGAAAATTTCAGGAAATGTTGATACTGGCACAAGGAACAAATGATTAAATTTTTGTGATGATTGGGGGGGGCACTCTGATCTGCCTTGGCAGAGGTCAGCGCTCTCTGAGTGCTTTTCTAGTTTTGTTAGTGTTACCTCCATTCTTTGTTTTTTGCATTCATCCATTCATTGCAGCTGCATAGTGAATGATGCCTCATAAGTTTATTCAATGTTTTCTTTTCTAAAGTTGACTTCATTTTGCACATGTTAAAACTTAAAGTACGTTAACTTAAGTACATTACATTAACTTAATAGGCTCCAAAGAAATCTCCAAAATGGGGAAAAAAAATGAATAAATTGTTCTATTTAGCAAGCAAATCTTCATGTTGAAAGCAAATTTCATTCAGATTTTCAAACATTCAAAGTTGTTTTCATGAAGAAAAACATGACAAATGATTAGGCAAGCAACCTACCATTACATATAATTAAGAGATGTGGATTAGTGGAAAAATACTGAAACAAAGATTAATGTTAAATAAAAAACAATCATATTCAAGTAATAGCAGAATGCTAAAACATCCCATGGGATGTAAAACCACCACTGCTATTGTTACTTACAATGCACATTTTGCCTTGGGCACCAATTGCCAGACAGTACGTTTGCTGGGGATTTTTGAAAACAGAGATTTTTCTCTGCATTTGTGCCTATAGTTTACACAACAAAGACGGACATGTGCACCAAAAATGGAGGTTTCTTAACACTCTAGCCAAAGTGGAGATTTTGGAAGTCTCTGTTTTCATGTTTGCGTATAAACAGAGGAAAACGGAGATCTTGGACGGACATCAGTTTTCAAAAACCGCTCTGCGCGCTCGGCATGAAGGACTGATAAAATGTGAAGCGTGAAGATGTGGAAACACCTCATAAAAGGCCTTATACTATATCAAGTCAACACAAAGATCCTGTTTAACAAATGCAGTGGGCGCTAATTGGCTAAGATACTAACCCGGGTGGGGCGTATTCTCACCAGCTCCTCGCTGAACTCACTGGTGTCGCCCGCTGTAGCTCCGACTGCCACTTCCAGCTGTTTCACCCATCTGAGGAAACTCTGGCTGCCATTGCCGGCAAAAGGAGCAGGTAGATCCACAATCACTCTCTCTCTATAGGGTGATAGGCCAGGGGAAGCCCTCCTGGTAGGTTTAAAGGGGTCTTCATCACCGTACCACATGATGACAATTTTTTTTTTCCACACCGCTAAGCGCAACAGACACGCAGGCTAACTATACTGAGAAGCTAGGCTAACCGCGGTAATAACTATGAACAGCGGTCGGCAGAACAGAACCACCACTGCCACCAATGGAACCGAACGGCCTTTCTGCCTAACTTATAATTGGTGAAAGCTAAGTAATAAAGGGCACACAGGAGTTTAGCAGGTCCATCGTTTAACATGCTACAAACTCGGCGTGACTTCATCCTCCAAGACTTAATGTATGCATACCTCACATGAAACTCATCTATTGCAACCAACTGCAACACATGTGGTTACCATGATCACACTGCTTAAAGCTTTACATTATTGTAGATCTACGCAGGAGAAAGATAAATATCACCAACAATGGGCAATTGTACTATTCAAGGAAAGCTTGAATGGCTTGCCTGCCAATATGGCGTCGTAAACAGAAAACCACGTGATCATGTGACGTGTGTGCAAAACCTCAATAATCACATGTGAAGTGGTAGAATGACAACTGGATGTGTTTTATGGACTCAGGAACACAGAACTGCAGCAGATTGAATACAGATGAATGAAAAGAAGTGGATCCAGAAACAGGAAAAAATAGATTTGAAATTTTTTTTTAGCATATTTACTATAAAATAAAAATGAATGTGCACAATGAAACTTTACAGAGATTACAGAAATAAACTTTCAACTATTTTCAAACATTTGTTTTTCTAGATATAGAGTGGGAAAGTTTGGCACATGCTACATCCCCATAGGTTCATAGCGGAAGTAATGTTTTGTTGTGATTCTTTTCAGGATTCTGATTGGTAAATGGTACTCGATCATCTCACTACACTGCCATCTACAGGCCTGGCATGCTCAGTGTAAATATATGGGGCTGTCTAAAAGCAGAGTTTTCTGAAAAAATGGTCACGTCTGTGAGGTTTTTTTTTTAATGGAGAGGGGGAAATATTCATTTTGTAAAATACCTACATATACATGTAGCCAGAGTGAGACACAACCATAATGGGCACCATTACAGTTGGAGGTTATACAAGATACATTTACATGCACAAAACAATATTTTATGGTGTTGTGAGTGAGTAGAGACACCGCTGGTATTTATTTATTTTTTTAATATCTCATCTTTAGGATATATACGAGGGCTGTTCAATAAGTTCATAGCCTCACCCAGAAATACTGGTTGTTATAATACAGGATGTTACATTCTTTTGTGATGGGATAGTGATGCTTGAACATCGATGGACCAAGTGCATTGCTGTAAATGGAGATTATGTTGAAAAATAAAATATAAATTATCAGTCTGTGTTGTTCTGTTCTGGGTGAGCCCATGAACTTATTGAACGGCCCTCGTGTATATATATATATATATATATATATATATATATATATATATATATACACACACACACACACACACACACACACACACACACACACACACACACACACATACACACACACACACAGGGTGGGGAAGCAAAATTTACAATATTTTGAGGCAGGGATTGAAAGACAGTGTATGACCAGTTAGTTTATTGAAAGTCATGAGAATTTATTTGCCACAAGAAAATTTACATAATAGAAAATGTTTTTATTCTATGTGTCCTCCTTCTTTCTCAATAACTGCCTTCACACGCTTCCTGAAACTTGTGCAAGTGTTCCTCAAATATTCGGGTGACAACTTCTCCCATTCTTCTTTAATAGTATCTTCCAGACTTTCTTGTAATAGTTTTGCTCATAGTCATTCTCTTCTTTACATTATAAACAGTCTTTATGGACACTCCAACTATTTTTGAAATCTCCTTTGGTGTGACGAGTGCATTCAGCAAATCACACACTCTTTGACGTTTGCTTTCCTGATTACTCATATGGGCAAAAGTTTCTGAAAAGGTATGGATAATAGTGTTAGGTATGATTATGACATCAATATATGTTTGGTTTCAAAACAACTGACATGGTGCCTGCTGAGAAAAAACAACTAAATGTTCATTGTAAATTTTGCTTCCCCACCCTGTATATATATATATATATATATATATATATATGCAACTGCAGAAAGAAAAACATAAAAAATCTAAAAACACTGGCATTGGTGCATCAAACTATAAAAAGGTTATCTGTCAATTCAAAATGTTTTACTTCACAGACTTCCTTCGTGCACATATTTGGGGACTATAAGCACTTGATTGGTTTTAGGTACTAAAACCTCTACACAAAACAACTACTAGCTTCAGAGAAAAGCCTGTGGTAAGGGTATGGGATAAAGTAGACCCTTTCACATTGTTACAAAGCCTTTTCACCTACAAAGAAATAACCACACAACCGTGCCCTTGCCCTGTACAGCACCTTGGTGTAAACAGTAACGAACTATGGACATGGCTTAGTAAAATCAACACACAACTCCCACTGGTTAGACTACAGTCAAATGTATACTGATATTATATAGAACATTTTTTTATTGTATCAGTAGTGACAAAAAAAAAAAAAAAAAATGCTGCTGTTACAAATATGGATGTTCAACCATAAGGCAGTCATGCTGAGGGCACTGAATGACCAGCACTGGCCTTGTTTCAAACCTATAAAATCAAACTAAAATAACTCAATAATCACTATGACTGAGGGTAGAAGGACATTTAGATTGAACATGCTGTTATGTACAAAATCTGAGCAAAGCATAAAAGATATCCCATTTCACTTGTAAATCACTGTCAGTCTGTGGTGAATAGCTTGTCAGCAAAAGGCTTTAAATGCAGGAATTAGAACAGAGGAAGCATGTGTAGTCTGCATTAGCATCTACTGGGAGAGCGCTCCTTCTGTCACTCATCTCAGCCCGGCTGGCAGGAAGTTGCTGTGTGGCTGTCAAACAAGTGTCACACACAGATGCAGTTTCAGGCCGTTTCCCGTCAAACTGTCACCGCTGGTGTATTTATTTATTATTTTCTTTCTGGAGTGACTTTAGCGCTCCACACTGATCACCTCTTCCAGGGTGAGTAGAGTTTCTTGCTCTTTGATCTCTTGCTCTTCTTTTTTTTTTTTTGTCAGCAAGCAGGATTGATTTTGATTTGATTTTTGGTCACAACGGGCTACTGTATAGAAGAAAAAAAAGACTGCATGCAGGAGCTGTGGAAAGCATGTATTGTCATTTGTGAATTTGATTTTACCAGAATATGAGGTGGCCCCTCCCTTATTGCTATCTGCCTCTTGACTGCTGATTGAACAGTCTGATTAGGCAGCGGAGGCCTTTGTTAGAGATTAACAGCCAGCTATTTGGAAACTGGAATATTACCATCCTCTTTTTATGTCATTCTCTTGTGTATATTTATCTTGATGAGAACAATCGGGCAGCCTCAGACTATATTTAGTCTTCATCTCTGTTTGTCCTCCTGTCTTTCTTTTTCTCACTTCTGTTTGCTTATCTAAAGTCATTGAGAATAATACCAGTGGTGCAGCGAGGAAAAATGATCAGACTATTGTCTCCATCCCTATTTTCCTCCCCGATGAGCTTATCTGTTTGGGGACAATAGAGAAATAGGATGTGGAGAACACAGAAATATCCATGCCTGTTGGTATTTTTACTTACAGTGTGTCTGCATATGTGTTAGTATTTCTAGGAGGATTTTTACATATACATAGAAATTGGGTTACATAGTCTTTGTGACGTGCAGATTTGTTTGTTTCCCTTAACCCTATAACGCCAAACGTATCATATTTGATACATGAGTTTTAAAGCCCTCTACATGATCAGTGTGATATTTATTCTTTTGAAAAACCTAATGTATACAATTAGATACATGCAATACACAGATAATCTACCAGGGGGAGGAATTCGTTCACCAGAGGCCTTTCCAGTGACAATGCAAGATTGTCATTAATGAGGAAGGAGGCAGAACTTTGCCAATTTTGAAAAGGAATTACTAACTTGTTAGACATGTTTGTGTTATATTATGTTTTTGTTTGTTCAAAAATAATAATACTTGAGCAATGAGACCGGATCTTTAATATATGATACAACATTGAAACTCATAAATGGAAATTGATATTTGAAAAAAAAAATTAAATAAAATTTTGGTTGTTCAGAAGGACCAATAAAGGCTCCAGTTTCAAAGAACTGGGATTTTCTGTCATTTAATGGTTCAGGCTTTACAGGGTTAATTAACTTAACTTATTATTCTACTATTCCACGTGCATTGCATATTATGTTTTAGGGCTGGGGGTTATAGTAAAGGCTACATTTAAAGCATATTCACAATAGTGCAGTTTAGATGGAGGTTAAGGTTGGGATTCTAACAGAAGTTAAATCCTAACATTATCCCTTAACCCCACCCATTTTGTACACTGAGAGTAGGGTTATGATTGTGTTTGAATCTTGTGTCAACTGATGAAGTTGACATATGTGTGCCCATCCCCACCAACCTGAGCTAATTAGTAGGCTAGCTGACAGACCATATAATTCAGTATGTATAACTGCTAACATCAGTTATTGCAACAAAGTTTTGTTTTTCTGTTGTAATGAAGCACCAGTACACTTCAAGGCAGAATCCTCTGATGGTCTTGTTAGTGTTAGTCCTTAAACACAACTACAGCAGACCTGCCTCTCAGGGAGAAAACTAAGTTGTGTTCAATGAACAAGTGCTCTAAATGTCTGATTTGATAGCCGAGCTAACGCTAGAAAAGCACAAACAGCATAGAAGACACTGACAGGCTACACCTGTCAATCACAGTGACCACTCCTTTAATAATGAAGACATTTTGGTCTCAATATCTAAATCAGCGTGTTACATAAAAAATGTATGTGCCCTACAATTGTGATAGAAGGAACTGAACCTTAGAGACTAAAACTTGTACCAGGCTGCAAACGTGTTTATTTCTGCTGGTCTTCTTATTTTGGGGGTTCTATAGAGATTGTTAAGATTGTTAAACGAGCCCAACCCCAGTGGACATTCTGTTTACTGCTGATTTTGATATTTCCACATTAGATTCACTTTTCAGCCCTGGCGGTTGCTTGATTTTAAAAGGATAAGCAGTATAAAACAAAGCGTGTGATTTTTCTCCTGCTTTACCTTCCATAGTGACCCAGAATGTCTTGACATTTTAAAGTCTGGTAAGCTGGAGAACACTCCGTCCCAAATGGCAACTTCTAAAAACAGAAATAGTAGGGGAAAAAAATTAAAACAATACTGAGTTCCAGGGCAAGGCATGAGGTGTCAGAGTACATGGTGAGTGGAGTTTTATTCAGGTTTTTATATACTGCCTCCATAAAAACTGCGTTATTAAATATCTTCCTGTCATGATTTTTTTCTGTGCTGAGGTAGAGGGAGGCAGGATAGCATGAGTCAGGGAGCACACAGAGAGGAAAAAATGTGTGTTGTGCATATTGGCCTTGACACACTTAGTAGAGTCATAGCGTAGGACAGGAGTTGTCATCACAGCGGGAAAAGAACTATTATTTAGTTTGTATTGAAACTTGAATAATACGGTATGTGTTTTTCATGAATAAATTTTAATAAGGAGCAGAAGATCTCTTGTGTTTTGGTGTGGCTGTCTAATGAGCAGCATGTGTCAAGAGTTGAGGGGAAAATGATTTATCTTATTTTTTTCTTTTTATTTATTTATTTTTTCCTTTCTTTTCTTGTTTTCCTTCAGCATATCTCATTTTTCAGATTTTTCTTAGACAAGAATACAGGTGCCAAGATGGAGAAACAGAGTCACTTCATTTGGTGAAAACACCAGACTCAGAAATGGACCACAATAATCACATTGAGACCATTTGGAGACGGTTTCAGTCCAGTTCCAAACAAACTCTGGAGTGGTTTGTATGAGTTTGCATCGCGATTCATCCAATCCAGTCCAACCCTCAGTTGAACACTTGTAGCCACATGTCTTTGGAGATACAGTAGAAAACCAAAACTGTTGGAAAGAAGATGTAATTATGTAGCTGTCCCCCCCTACCCCACATCACAACAGACACAAACCAACCCTCAACTTTAATAACCCAACTGATTCAGAGCAAACAGACTGTAAGTTTATAAAAGTATTAAAACTATCATGCTGATATTTGGACATCTACATGGTCTGAGCCATAGTCATTAAAGCTGCGTATGACTTTCATCACCATTTTTTCATCAAATCTGTAAAACCCAAGTCATAGCCTAAGTATCACAAAATTGTTCACTGTGAGGGAAAAGATTCAGGTGCGTAATCACGGAAAGACTTACGGATTTGTGATACTTAGGCTATGATTCGGATTTTACAGATTTGATGAAAAATTGGTGACAAAAGTCATACGCAGCTTTAACTTTAATGGAGCTGCTGTGATCAGTATTTTTTCTTCAGTTGTAAATTTTACATTCAGTTCCACTCTGAATTGTCACCTTCACCCTGGAAATATCAAGATATTATAAACCATCCAGTTTTCAACACTATCTCAGAGTAAATCAGAATACCTCATATGTAAATAGTTTGGACTGTAGGTTGCACAGTGGTCCAGTGGTTTGCACTGTTGTCTCACAGCAAGAAGGTTCTGGGTTGGATTCCCCTTTGAACCGCTGATTCTCTGTGTGGAGTTTGCACATTCTGCTATCCAGGTCTTCTGGTTTCTAAGAAAGTGAAAAAGCCTTATTTCTAGAACATTTGTCTTATTTTTCATCTAAAAAATTTTCATCTAAAAATCTAAATATTTTTCATCTAAAAACTTGCCAAGAAATGTTTACACAAGAAAAATGTTCTTATTTTTCTTATTTTAATCTATCTATCTATCTATCTATCTATCTATCTATCTATCTATCTATCTATCTATCTATCTATCTATCTATCTATCTATCTATCTATCTATCTATCTATCTATCTATCTATCTACAGTATATGTATATATATGTGTATATATATATATATATATATATACACATACATATATATATATATATATATACACATACATATATACATATATATATATACACACACACACACACACACACACACATATATATATATATATATATATATATATATATATATATATATATATATATATATATATATATATATATAACTTATTCTAAATCAAGCCTGTCTAAATCAAGGCAGATTTTACTAGTAACAACGTATGGCAATGTTTTCCAAATTTTCCCAGCAAAAGATCCAGATTGTTGCCAACATGACAAAAATGATAACACAGTTTAACAGTTTAACATGACTCTTGATTAATTTGAAAAATGACTGAAACATTCCTATAGCCAGTAGGAATGAGGTGGGGACATGAAACCAAAGCCCTTTTTTCTCTCATTCACTCCCATGTTAAAATACTCTAACTAACATGTTTGACAAACTCCACATTCCCACAGTCACTGCTTATTCAGTTCTGACTTTTTTTCTCCACATATTATACATTGATATGTTCACAAAACTCACAACAAACCTCACTTGCAATACCACTTGAGATAGGATGTACGGTTATGGATTAGGCCTGATATCCGTTTGTTTGCGAGGTGGTTTCTCAGTCAGTTTAACATGGACATCCATGTCTCCTCCATAAGGATCTAATTGGACAAATTATCTCATAGTGGCTGTTTAGCTCAGTAGGTAATGCATTGGCCTTCAATGTGGAAGATCTGGGATCAGTTCCTGGTTGAAGTGATCATTTTCAGCTGAATCATATGCTTATTTTAATTTTAAACTTAAATTAGTGTGATTTTATTCCTTGTACTAAGCACTGTTTGCTAAAATTCTAGCATTTCTGTCTAATTTTAAGGTATATTATAGTTTTTTGGTTGATAGACTTTTTGCATGTTTTAACAGTTCTAGCCAAGAATTTTTTCTTACTCCATTAGCAGTTTTTTTTTTTTTTTTTTTTTGCTCAATATAAGCCAATATGACCAGATTTAGGAATTTAGGAGATTAGTGTATTTCTAGCAAGGCATTTTTTTGCAGGAGCCAAGCATACATATATGTATGGTTTATTTTCCTGTTCTTGACCATGGTCCTGACATTGATCTGAAGTTGGTCGTGGGTGTCTTCAGTGGCAACCCACTACTCCTTGTGTGTGTTTTGATTAATTAAATGCAGTGTTTGAATAGCCTTATTGGGTTTGAACTTGTGTTGTAGGTAGTCAGTGTTCAGTCATGTTATCAGATGGCAGAAGTTTTGGATGGACCTTTTAAATGTACCTTTGACCAGAGGGAGGTCATGTGAGTACAGGACTGGACAGAGGTTTGCCTCCATTAAGTGGTTAAAATCAACCATTATATGCACTTAAGGCTGACAAAAGTGGTTTTGTATGAATATTTCATAAAGAGATTACAATTAATTTCTCATCTGTTCATTCTGTATTAAACAAAACCTGGACGTCTTTGTCTAAAGTTAACTGAAGGAAAACAATGTGAGGCTGGTCCTCCTGTCTCAGTACAATGTGGGCCTTTTAGTCCCCTATGAACTGGAGCGTAGCCTGAAATCCTCCAGCCCTGTTGGCAGGCCATCAAACATTCTCACTTAATTTTAGAGCATCAGCTTAGGGAATGAACTGCCATATTCTTACTTTTCTGTCTTCCATGGACTACACAAGTGTGTGTGTGTGTGTCTGTGTATGTATGTGTATTTAGAGCTATATATAAATATATTGCAGTATTGATCATTTCTGGCTTGCTACTTTAATTATATTTGCACGGAACAACTGTAACCCACAATAATTTCCCCTGGGATTAATAAAGTATTCTGATTGTGA
Source organism: Sphaeramia orbicularis (assembly GCF_902148855.1). Taxonomy (NCBI): domain Eukaryota; kingdom Metazoa; phylum Chordata; class Actinopteri; order Kurtiformes; family Apogonidae; genus Sphaeramia; species Sphaeramia orbicularis. The sequence goes on from NC_043961.1 coordinate 38,980,935, forward strand.
TTATGTAGTTAGTGTTGCTTCAAATCACATATGTTCTGGCAGTGCAATAGAATATGCTATCTGAGTTTGTAGTCATGCCTCTTGTCTTCCCAGTGGTTAAAAGTGATTATTCCAAGGCTGGATTATTGATTGACTGGGTTGATTTTGAGAAAATAAAACATTCAAATCAGATCACTTTCATCCCATGCTGAATTTTAGTAGAACACAGCAAGGTTTATTCATGTTACAAACACACACTGAAAAGGCATTTGAACTTAAAACAATGAATATACAAAACAGCAAAAGCTATGTTAGACTGAAATCAAGAGAGGAAAAGATTAGACACAGGGCAAGTAAAAGTGAATGGCCACGAAAGTCCAGAGTTAAAAATCCTCATCCATATGCAAAACTGCAGCATAGATGAAAAAAGATAATGTTTTATGGCCCAGGCTCTAGTGTACTGGGCTGTATAAAAAGCAATCGAAGGGAGTGAGTTTGCCAGTTTAGTAAACTGATAATGTTCAGCCACCCTGCTAACAGAGCAGACTACAAAAAAGGAGGAAAACAGGGTAGAATTACAGCCTGTAACTGCAACCAGCTTTATTCATTGATAGTGGTGTAAGCTGCCTCAGATGAGAGTGTCTAAGGAATGCTTCAAGTTAGAAGGTTGTAAAGAACTCTCCTCTGGTAGCAAAAAAAAAAAAAAAAAAAAAGCTGAGAGAACAAACACATCGCAGAGCTTCCACTTAATTTGAAATGACAGAGAACAGAAACATTGAGATAGTGAGGGATGAAGGCACTACATATTTGCTAATAAAACAAACAGGAGCACAGAGAATAAAAAATGGAAAATGACAAAACTGAACTGAAATAGCATTACTACCACAGCGATCCCACACCAGCGCCTTGTAAACATTGTTTATTTGCATAAAACTTGGCTGTGGTTCAAAATGCTGTGGCCCAGCAGGATGTGAACACATTCTGACTGTGGTGTGTGTGTAATGAAAAGGGCTGCAGGGTAAGAGCTATGACTTTTAATGCTCACCGGCATCAGTCTGCAGCCCAGACTAATATGTGGTGATGTGCACACACTAAAACCTGAAGAGGTGCAGCTTATTATGATGTTGAGCCTTTTAAAAAGCTCGGAGCTTTAATCAACATTTCAGTAGGACTAAAAACAGATAATGTTCAGTCAGAAAAACAGATCATTTACTAAAAGGGTTTAATGAGCCATGGGCAAACTTTGCATGCACCTGTGGTGAAAAACTGTTTTTGCCTCATACACTTTCTTACATTACTATATCAAGTAGGGCTGCAGCTATCGAATATTTTAGTATTCCAGTATTCTACTGAAAATTCCTTCGATTAATCAAGTAATCGGATAAAACTTATTTTTGCTTGATTAAAGAGCAATTATAAATACACAAGAGGAAATAAGGTATTTCACTTAATAATGAAGGACCAATTGGCTTCCTTTTTCTACCACAAAGGTATATGTACAGATTGCCTTTGTAGCATGTTGCACCACTGTGCTTCTACAGTAGTTTCGAGTAGACTTCCACTTTTTTTCATTTTACAACAGTTGTCTTTGGACATTAAGGTTCATCACTATCGCCAGGCATTATGTTGGTTTCAATCTACCACTGCTGGATGTTACCAAATATCAAACAATGAACCTATAACAAGTGCCAGATGAGGACAGTTACATCAGTCTTTTGCAGTTGTGAATGAAACATCCCAGAAACTCCTCAAGGGAAGTCCTTAAAATTTGCCACCAGTGTTCACCTGGACTCTAAGACATACTCATTAGATTTGGTGAAAGGTTAAAGTTCCTTTGACCCCCATATTCATCCCATTCTTGTGAACTGGATTTATCAAGAATGCCTGGGGGGACTTTCAGTACCTACATCTAGCACAAACATCCACATAAACTCAAAGACCTACTGGCCATGTGCCCCCTGTCCCCATTTTGAAAACCTTTAGAGAAAAAAAAGTAGTTCTCCAAATGGGAATTGAACCCAGGAGTTCCATGTTGTAGTCTGATACATTACAGAGTGAGTTAAGGGTCTGGTGTGTCTGAGGTAGACCTATCCACTATATGATTGCCTTGGTACTTATCGAAATGTAAGTTACCAGCCCAGATATGATATAACAAGGGTGCTGATTGGCTCTGTGGTAATAGACAAACCGATATTTTGTGCCACAGTACTGTGTGAATAGCCACTTCATAATTTTTTATTGCAAAAGACATACCTTTCTTGGATTTTAGCAGGAATTGGACTTGACTTACTGCATTCACATCACATAGAGTAAGGACTTGCAGGTTAAGATTTGCTTCTTGCTTACATGTTGGACTTAGACTGCTTGTATCTTACTACTACTACTACTCATCTATAAAAGGGAAGTAGACTCTGTTTGTGTGTGTATCGGGCATCACACAAAATCCACAAAGAACTGACTGCTGCAGTTTGGCATACTTACGTATTTTTGGTCAAGGAAGAGACTAGCAAAAACAGTAAGTTGATAAGACCATATTTTGGGAGATATTAGTAATTTTGATATATAATAGCCTTACAATCACTGTGCTATGCCCATGACGGGTGACGGGAAGCGCAGTACCATGCTGCATGATGGGAAATGAAGTTAAAAACAGGAACAACTCATTTACTAACTTCAGTTCCTAGATATCAGTATTAATATATTAATTGTTTAAATTTTAAAGAATGATTTACCAAACAATTTTTATGTCAGTACTTATAAAATATAGACTAACATCTTTTCCCAAGTCAGCTCTCCCCAGTATAAAAACTACCACATCTAGAACCCGTGGTTCCCCATGGGTCAATGCACTAGTTACATAGATTAGATGACTCTGTACAAACATGGATGTAAACTGTCTTGCATTTTCCTCTTCCCTCTGATCTCTTCAGTGTTTACCTCCCTCTCATTCTTTGCGTTTCTTAGTCAATCTCATGCACACACTCTCACATATACACTTTCCCTCTGGTGAGTTATCCCCCATAGACATACACTCTATTACCTAAGATGCACTGCCCTGCTGCACGCCTGCTTTTTCATTGGTCAATAAAACAACCTGAGCTTTATGGCTTTACTGATTCCAAGTACATCAACTATAGAGAGAGCGGGTGGGTGAAAGAGAATACATCTGAAGTTTATGGCTCAAACTTCTCCTTTTCAGGAAGACGGAATGTGTGAGTAGATCAAGCGAGGAAAAGAGATGGAAAAGAGGAAATGGGAAGTTAGGCTAAAATAGAGGAGAGAACAGAGAAAATTAAGCTCAGAGTAAGAGAGGCTACTGCTCAGCATGATGGGAGACATAAAGGAGTGAGGCGAAGGCAAAGAGTGACAGAGAGCTCATAAAAATATAGAGGGCCATTCATGACTTATAAAATAACAGCCATCGATGTGCAAAGCAAAACTGCAGCGTAGATGAAATAGATGATGTTTTATTGTTCTGGCCCCAAAGTCCCAGTCTGCATAAATAGCTATTGATTTAACATGTTTTATTCAGCCAGCCAGGCGAACTTTGAGGCCTTGGAGACTTCAGCTGCTTGTCGAAGGCGAGGCTGCTGTTCCATCGAGGGCTTTCTGCTGCACTTTACACCGTCAACTTTCTATTGGCTGAAGGTTTTGTCCCATGTTCCTCAGACTGAGAGGCGTTTAGTTGTCTGTCTGTGTTTGTGGCAGGGGAGTTGAGAGCTGGGAAAGTGGAGAAAATTTCTCATCTGTGATTTGCTTTAACAATGCAGCAGTCATGAAAGGAGATATGAGATACTTTACTTGAGAAAACGAGTCAGTAGCACACTGAAAATACTCCACCACAAGTACAGGCTCTGTATGCAAAGCATTACTTTAGTACGTAGTATCAGTTATTATCTAGGTACTCAGTAGTGCTGGGTGATTTTATGATTTGATACAATACCGATTTCTGTTTTGGCATATCGATACCTGATATTGATACTTTCAATGTGGTATTTATAAAGGTCGCTGGTGTTGCTGCAGAGTTGTACATTTTTACTACACAGACTACACTTTGCTGTAGTTTTGTCCACAGGTGAAAAGTACGCCCACACCACACTCCTCTTTGTCTCAGCCATACTCTCCTTTCAGACACGTGCAGGTGCAGACTGAACTGTTGCTAACAGGCTAAAAACAGCTAACTGGAATTGCAGCACTTCTGGTCACATGACATGGATAGACTAGATCAATTTTTTGCTGCAGGGGGGTGTGTCGGTACAAAACCTTGAAGTAAGTTACCCTATAAGATTCAGATGTGACACAGGCACTTTTATTTCACATTTATTAATTAATATAGATACTTTATTAGTGTCCTCAAATCCTCAAATGAGTAGTTTGCAAGTATCGATATATCGTTACCACAGAATCGATGCGCCCGCTGTTAGCACTGAGTGTTCATTGTACAATTAAAGGGTCTCCTTCAATATATGTGCATATATTATATTAATACATGATGTTTTAGATTAATTTTCATTGTCCTCCAATTGATCTACTTTATATTATTTACTTTTGATTACATTAATTTAGCAAGATCATCATATGCTTGAAGTACTGAATACACTGTCCGCTGAGAACCATGTACCTTTAAAAAGTCAGCTTTTCATGAGCTCCGAAAAAACGGACCTATTTTCCAACCAATCCAAGAGGGTCGATAAAACTTTTTTCAAGAGGGAGAATTTGAAACTTGACCCATCAATTTATCCAAAATGATGAAAATCAATCCATTTAGAGGTAAGTGGAAGGAGATGGGTATGAACGTCTGTAATAAAGCTGTCAGACAAATGTCATAGAGTAAAGAGCATTCTATATGCTTCTGAGATGGAGTGGAATAGAAGGTTAAAGGATAAAGTAGAAATACTTAAGAACAAATACTTCAAAATTTCACTTAATTACAGTACTGCTCTAGTAATACTTCGATTACATTTCACTACTGCAATGCACAGACTTTAAAAGAGCAAAATTACAAGGGATTGGAGCTTGACTTAAGACAAGGTTATAATATTGAAGTTGTGAAACCTACCCTCAGAAGCTTCATTCAGATGCTGTATAGAGACACTTCACTGTTCCACACAGATTATGTCCCTCATTCAGGAAGAAATATATGAACAAATCTCTTCTGACTTGAATTCGCATGTTGCATGTTGGGAGATTTAATGTTGTTTTCATGTTGTTTTTATCTGGTGCGCCAATAAGGGGGGGTAAACATGAGAAAATCATGGGGCCCAACATTTGTGGGGGGCCCATAGAGCAGTGGATGGGGTCCAGTGAATACAGGCTAGAAATTGTGAAAACTTCATATAAGATCCGCTGTATAAGAGAGGCATAGAAATCGGGAGTTGGACATTAAAAGTATGTTAAGTTTCAGTTTTGTCTTCATGCTAACGTAAGTGAAGTTATGTATGGAGCACCCCCCCAATAGATTGACAAGATACTAAATTTTATGAAAGGGTCCACAACGTTTATCTTTCATGGGGCCCACAATTGGTAGCGGCGCCCCTGGTTTGTATGCTAGTATTACTTAGCTTCCAATATGCATTTGACTTTATTTGAAAGGGAACATCCACTAGTTTTTGTGTTGTGGCTGAAACACAATCTTAACTACATCAGTTTAAAAATGGCTTAAATGTAATCCTAATATGTAAAGTTAGTGTAATTTATACTGGCATTAGCTGCAACAGCCCACTAACATCATATAATTCTGTACATTCAGGTAAGAGCAGGGTAAAGGTAAAAACACTTGGTGCATGAATTACTGACTACTGCCTTTTTCCTTTTTTGCTCCTCATCAGGACATAAAATTAAGAGAAAATCTACGTTGCATATAAATGTAAGGGAATGAGTCTGCATGGTGCCTAATGAGTTGTAAAATCTCTAAAAGTAAAGTTTATGTTGGCCAGATGGCTTAATGTTTTTTTTAGAATAAAAAATTTAATTTGGAGGGTATTGTAGAGACTCCCCGTCCCTAAAAGTTTCCCTATGAGCTGTTTCTCCTCTTCTTCATCAGCCTCATATTTTCTCTCTCTTTTACACTTGTACACACACACACACGCGCACGCATTAGCAAAAACATTCTTACACATTCACACATCAGCAGCAGCCTGCAGGCCTCGTCCAAGTGAGGCACCCAGCTGTCAGTGCTTTTGATTTGAGTTTGCTAATTGAGCTACGTGTGCTGTCCAACATTCACGAGTGCAAAGTGCTGAGATCCTCCTCCCACCCCACCACACCACAGCACACCACTCCACTACACACAAACACACATCCAGCCTCCAGGCTACAGATTTTATAACAACATCCATCTACATCACTTGTTATCGCTCTCTCTCTCTCTCTTCCTCTGCTCTGCCTCAGTTCAGTCCTCTTGTACATATTTTATTCTCTCTTCTCCCCTTATCAACCCTCTTGTCATTCACATTTTCATTTAAGACTTTAGTCAATGTTTCAAGCACTTTTAATAAATGTAGTGTAACTAAATACTTGGTAATACCGAGATAATGCTGAATATCTGAAATAAAAACTGCTCAGAGTTAATATCCACTTTGTAATTCATTATCAGATCAGCCATACTGGTCTGCATAGTTTTACAAATTCTGAGAGATTGTTTCATCCATATTTGTTCTTTGTTTTTTAGCTAAGAAAGCAATAACTTGGGTATGCACACTGTGACTTAGTAGGTGATAATAATGTAACTTTCATACTATCTGGTGTCAAACAGGAAAAGTTAAGGTAGTCCACTGTGATCTAGTGTAGATGTAACATGACAGGTTCAGTGAAAGATGACTTACTCCTTCTGTAGAAAAAAAACCCATAAATATAACCATTACATTTAACAGTAAAGTATGTGACACAGTGTTTGTAAACAAAGCAGTCAAGCTCTGCCTCTTCTTGCCATACAATCAACAAAGCAGACAGAACACTAATGGTCCAGCAATTAATAACGTGAATGAGCCAGTGATGTTAATGAAAAATAAATAAATAAATTAATTAATGTTCTTACTTTTTCCTCAATGGTCATGTTCTAAAACACACATAAACATGCCCACATCATTGAAAATCTCTGACTGTACAAATGATGGTACACACTCATCATGTGTACCATCTCTTTGTGTTAAGTGACAGGCTGAAGGGTGTGTTTATGTGCTTTGACCATATTTTCTCTCAGATAGAACTGCTCCACAGTAAGTGTAGTGCAGTACACGAGAAGAGCAGAACGAACCTACAGGCCAAGGGGGAATTGAACATGTTTTCCAGGTGTCACTCTAGTCTCTTTCATTTCATTTGTGCCCTCTAAAAAGTGTTCTGGTCCATTTTTGAGTTTATTTTGTCAATAAGGTTTCAGGGTGGATAATCTAACCCAGTGAATAAGTAAGCGTTTAGTATCAACTCTCCCATTAACCTTCTCATGTTCTCAGATCCAGATCCCTTCCATTCCCAAGTTATACACCTTCTATTCAACAGCCAAAACTACTGGCTTCAAAACAGCAATTCAGAAAATCAACTCTGTGTCCAACTCTTACATAATGCAAGAGTCATGTTGTTTTTAATATTGGTCTACCTGCACATAACCATGTGATGATGTTAATGGCTGGAGGTTCAGACTCACTGCCCAGAGGTCAACCTTCAGAAATTTGCACAAAAGAAGAGGAAATTGGAAATGACAGACAGATGGCATGGTCTCTGCAGGCAATTACACCATAATACACTGACAGAGGCTCAGAAGGGATGAGGATTACTATCATTTCATTCATTCATTCATTCATTTATTTATTTAAAAAAAAAAAATCTGGTTTATTGGAGAAGGTTTCATTCTACTTTTATACTTACATCTTCCTAAATTTCTCCGAAATTTTAAAGACTGTGCCATTAAAATCTTCTTATTGGTTATCTGTGTGAGGATATTGATCATGTTCCACTAACTCTCAACTACATTAGGCGTTACCTCTAAGCTCAAATGACTTGAGAAATGAACAATTTATTTGCATAAGTATTTCCGTTCAGCTTGTTCACCTACAATATCTGGTCTGGAATGATTTATTTTACAACATCACCGCGAAAGTTATGCAACTTTCAAAAAGTCCATCACAGCTATAATATAAAAGAATGACATGTTCACCCAGAGACAGCATGGATGACAGAGCAAGGAGATGGATGGATGGATGGATGGATGGATAGATGGATGGATGGATGGATGGATGGATGGATGGATGGATGGATGGATAGATAGATAGATAGATAGATAGATAGATAGATAGATAGATAGATAGATAGATAGATAGATAGATAGATAGATAGATAGATAGATAGATAGGTGGGTAGGTGGGTAGGTGGGTGGGTGGATAATGTCATATATCATGTCACAATGGTCTGTTGTGAATTTTATTTCCAAATCCAATCCATTAGAAAGTAAGTGTGTGCAGGAATATTTTCTGGAGGTCCGGTTGGTGGACCTCCCCTGAATCCCTCCTGATGTGTTTATACCTCTCCTCTACACTCAACCACTTCTCACCTCAACTCCACACTTTTTTTTTTTTCTCCTCCTTCCACCTTGAAGCTGAAATACAAACTGAAAGGGACCTTGAGATCCAGACTCAGATGGACACATACACACAAGATGAACAGCCGGAGTTTGTCTGGGTTTGGATTTCTTCGTGTGCGTTCACCCCCACCCACTAGTCAATATTTGTTTGAACTGACTGTCATTCACAATGACAGTTGTCCTCTAATGTTCGAGTGCTATGTGTGAGTTTTTGTGTGTCTGTGTGTGCCATCACTGACAGCTGTGCAGAGTGGAAAAATGCCAGCAGCAACATTACAACGGACATCGTCAGTCCTTTCAACACAACAACTATTGAAGTGCTTTCTCCAGTCTAGTGGCCCATGAGTCAATTTCAGTCTCAGAGTGCAGATCAGATCAGATCATGGGGACAAACACCAACCTGTAGTTCAGAGCCAATGTCATTTCAAGTCCTCTTTCAGTTTATATGATGTTTAAAACACACAGCTGGACGTTTATGGGCTTTTATCCAGTATGAAGATGGAGATGGTAGTGACTGAACTCTATATTGTATACTCTGTTTGTTCTTAGATACTACAACCAATTTTAAGTAATATTTATAAACTAGAAGCACTCGGAGAGCGCAGACCTCCGCCAAGGCTGATCAGTGGCCCCCCCCCGTGGGCCCCCCCACCCCCGATCACCACCAAAATTTAATCATTTCTTCCTTATCCCATTTCCAACAAACCCTGAAAATTTCATCAAAATCTGTCCATAACTTTTTGAGTTATGTTGCACACTAACGGACAGACAAACAAACAAACCCTGGCAAAAACATAACCTCCTTGGCGGAGGTAACAAAACAAGTTAGATTGTTGGGGATGAGTATGGACAACACAAGAAATGTTGTACTTGTTTTATGCAGTTTTGCCTGTAAATATATATTGAGTCATTACATGTTTGTATAAAATAAGAATTTTAGAATTCTATAATCCTTAGATAATATTGGCTTATTTTAAGAAAATTTTATAAGTGCAATTTTCTTACTGCACTGGCAGACAACGCCCCCCACCCCCACCTCCCCATCGAAGAGGAGGCAAGGGTTATTGTTTTTGGTTTGTTTGTTTGTTTGTTAACACTCTAGCAGCAAAACATTTGGTTGAATTCATACCAAATTTGCTTTATATATTGCCAGTGTCCCAGAATGGATGTCAAAGTAGGCCAAAGTTCAAATATTTTATGAATTTTTAATTTTCCATTTAATTATAATGGATGAAATAAGACATTTGACTCAATAATGAGTTAAATTTTCTTATTTTTGTACAGACCTTTTTTGCAGTGTAGAGAGAATTCAGACAAATGTGACCCATGGTGTCCCTGTGTGGTGTCCTTCCAGATAACCTACAAGGCCCTGAGCTCATTGGACCCCAGCGCTGATTTGACCACACAGAGGGGCCGGGTCTTCAAGCTGAGGAATGAGACCCATCACCTGTTTGTAGGGCTTTACCCAGGAACCACTTACTTCTTCACGCTCAAAGCCTCCACCAACAAAGGCTTCGGTCCTCCTGTCACCACCCGCATCACCACCAAGATAGCAGGTAAACAACACATCCTCTGAGTGTTTTGACTCATTTTTGTTGTGTTTTTGTTTGTGTAAAATTTCCATATGTTAAAATGATTTGATAAATACCAGCTGTCCTGTTTAATACATCATCCAAATGACTGTTTATATTCGTTCGAGCTGGGATTCTGTCACACAAAGGCAGGCGTTTCTCTGTCCAGCCTGTGGGCCGACCTGTCAATCAGTGAATATGCCAGTCGGAGTTTTTGTTTGCGTCTTTGTCCGAGTGACCATTTTCAGAAGTGCATGACTTTTTTCTCCTCTCTCTTTGTAACCTGTTGTTTATTTCATCCATTGAATCAAATGTTAAAAGGAGCCTCACAAAACAGAAAAACAATGAAGTTCCAATGGCAGAACTGTTGAATGCCCCACACATCTCTTGTGTTATACGTTTATTTATTTTGCATGCCATCTGTTATGTGAAGACCCTTCTTTGTCATTTAATTGACAGTGTGATATAATAACTAATAAAAACCCTTCCTCTTTCTGGTTGTTTCTTGATGCCCTTTATCTGTCTGACTCATCCTGTCTGTCTGCCACTCTACCCTTTTCCTTCTCCTGGAGATTAATTTGTTTAATACAAATTTCTCCTGCATTTCCTCACTTGACTTATTTCTCTTCTCTCTCTACTTTTAAATGTTGTCTCTCCTTTTTTTTTAGATTTTGTTGTTTTCTTTTTAATTTTCTATGGATAGTTTGACACTTTCTTTTCTTTAAGTAGTATATCTTTGGGCTGGGTCATTGGATAAAGTCCAACAACGTCAGTGTTATGTGGTACAATGGAGTTGTTTGGATAATAACAGCTCTGAGGTAGTAGAGGGTGATGGCCTGATAATGGATAAATCATGGATAAACATTCCAACTAAATGCAATATGTTCAATGGTTGCAACAGTCTACAGTCATCTACTGACAGAAATAAATCTGAGGCTCAGCATGTTTGGAACATATATCGTCTATGGAGAATTTCAGCATTCAGCCCAATGTACATTCAAACACATATATCACATAAATTAACATAATTTCCAGTTGATCAGAGCATCATATTTCACGTGTTTCCCCAGTATTATCCTGTTGAATTTTTCATATGTGTGTTCTAGGCAGTGGTACTTACATAGAAAAATCAGCATACCTAAATGCACAATGTTGGAACTGATTTCAATTACCACAAAAATCTAATTTAGTATTCTTTTGGTAATAGTATTTAAATGTGGTCACTATTTATGGATTTAATATTTAATAATAATTAGTTCCTCAACACTAGTGTACTAGTAGTGTACATGTTAGCTTAGCTAAAAGCAGTAATACTTTAGGAAGTAAAAAAAAACAATAAATAAATAAATAAATAAATAAATACATAAATAAATACATAAATAATCGTAATAATAATATAGAAATAAATAAATCTAAAGTAGATGAAAATACTTAAAGCCTGTTCACTACTACAGTACTGCAGTGACATGAACCCAGCTTCATCATTTCCTGGTTAGCTTTCCATGTCAATACACACCAGGTGAATTTAGACAACATATTTCTGTCTAGATGTGTTAATGTCTACACTAAGATGCATGCATTTATTGCCTAAATGTGAAAAATTGTCAGAGACTGAATGTTAAATCCACAAGATAAAAAAAAAACAGTTTAAATAGTAATTGGTATCTGAAATTCACCATACACATTAAAAAGAAAGACCTTTTACACTACACTGGGGTGTATTTTGCATTCATCAGTTTAGTAGAGTATGAATAGAGAGATGAGTGCTGTTTCTTAAAAGATGTCATTATCCATTATACCCAAAGAATGCTTTGGATAGCATGTTTAGACCATTTCACCCTCATTTTAGGATTAATGTGTAAGGACAACATTAAAATTCTAGCAATAATGATGGTTTTCCAGACTTCTGTATGTCATTAAAACCCCTATCCTCTGCAGTTTGCCTTGTTCTGCCAACTGATTTTAATCCTGAATAATGGCAGTGTAAAGTCCTGACTGAACCACACAAGACTACAGTGTAGATTTGTCATCAGGATCTTATCAGTATTGTCCTTTCAGTCAACACCTACAGTGATTTTAGCGCGACCTTTTCACTTACCCTCCATTCATCCATCATTATTAGCAAACATGTTGCAGAACAAAAAAACAAAAAAAAAAGACATAGCATCCACATGTAACAGATACGCCTCCCTCAAAATGTCACGCCATTATCAATCTTCATTTTCTCATTTAGGGACTAGGGGATGAAGAGATTTAAATGAAACTATGCAGACAGATGGAGATGGATGGATGGGGTAGGGAGGAGGGGTTGGACACGGTGTTAATAACCTAAATGCCACACTGATGAGGAGAGAAAAGTGTTGATGTTTTACTCAGATAGATACTGAGGCTGTGCTTCCAATGAGCAGACATGCCAGATATAAAATTAACCCATAAAGACCCATTTATTGATCAGCAACCAAAACCATCCACTGATCTATACTGTTTAATGTCTGTTGATCCGCTAATCCTATCAATATATGTAAATAAGTGAGACAACCAGCAGTTTGTCATCCTTTCATGGTTATCAGATTTGACCCATCTGGACATTCAGGGGCTCCGTAGTTACCATGGAAACACTGTCATCTTCGACAACATTGATTCACTAGTAAAACCCATGAAGTTTGACAAATGACAGTGGATGGAGACACTTGTTTTATGTTCAGTTATTGATATATTTGTAGAAAAAGACACTTTTTCTTAAATTTTCTCTGTTTTGATATGATAACCTTTGAATTTACACTGTGGTTTCATTAATATCTAAATTGAATATAGGAAATCAAATATAGGACTTACTTTACAGTGAAAAATGTAAAATACAGAGGATAATATGATAACGAATGGTGATAAATCACGTAAGAAAGGTTAAATAGAGAGGAAAATTCATTTGGAACTGTCACAAAAGTAATACTGGGTCTGTATGGGTTAAAAGCTTAGAGTATAGTGGGATAACTGTGGGGCCTTTCATGGTGCAGCATTCTTACTAGTGACTGATAAGATCATTGTTATCAAGATCTAACTATGTGAAAACAAATAATCCTGAAGATCTCACCACAAGATTGCAGTAACTGTGTTGGGTTGTCTCTATTACATTTAAAACATTTGGACAGAATGATGCAAACGTTGGTATTAATATTCACTAATATCTTTTTTTTTTTTTTCCCAGAGATGTGCGTACATCTCCAAAATAAACTTATCTGACAGAATAAAAATGTATTTCATCCACCCATTTGTTTTAATCCTTATCTGGGCACAGGTCAAGTTTTCCCAAACCACCTGACAGAGATACTCTCTCATGTGTGTCTTGGTCTACACCAGTCAGCGCTAATCAACTTCCTAACACAAGTCTGATATTGTGAGCAAATGTATACACATCCAAACTACATTTTCTGCAGTTACACATAGAGATTGTATAATTACAGAAATAGGTGTTTGGTGGTGATGGTTCTTAAATGTTTTAAGGAAGGTAACAAGTATGCATTTGGCTTCTTTCTTTCCTTTGTTTTGTCTTTCACCTCATGACCAGGCAACTCAATTAAATTAAAGATTTCCTTTGGCAGAGTGTGTACGGCTCAGTAGCATGGTTGAGAAGGTTAAACATAACAAACCAGACATATGTTCATACACATGCACAGAACAATAATGTTTATTTAAATAAAAAAGAAAGAAGTGGTGCCAGATATAACAAACCCCTCCCCTCGCACGTATTATAGCTTATTTTGGCATCGATCCAGCTGATGTCATCATGTCTATGCATGTGCTGATGTCAGCATATCAATTACCTCTATATATGTGCCAAGTGTGAAGTAAATTGAAACAAAATTGATGTTTTTATAGACATGTGAAATTTCACCCATTCTAAGTAAGTGGGAGAAAAAAAAAAGATGTAAAAACTTCATTAAAAATGTTGAACTTTGACCTACTTTTCTCAAAATATAACTACATCTATTCTGGGTCACTGGCAATCTATTAACCCAATTTGGTATGAATTCAACCAATAGTTTTGCTGCCACAGACATATGAAATTTTGCCCATTATAAGTAAATGGGGGGGGGGGGGTTGGAAAATTCATAAAAAATTTGAACTTTGACTTACTGTTCCCAAAATGTAATGAGACCTATTCTGCATCACTGGCAATGTATAAACCCAATTTGGTATGAATTCAACCAATAGTTTTGCTGGTAGAGTGTTAACATACAAATAAAGAAACAAATAATCTGAACAAAAACAATCCCCCTGTCTCTGCTTTGGGGAGCAGAGGAAAAAAAATAAATAAATAAAATAAAAAAAAGAGGAAACTAATAGAGGAAGTTGGGTTAGTGGCTAGTGCGGCTAGTGCATTGACATGCCATCAAATGGCATTAAATAACACGCAAAATGATGAAAATGCGTACGTATAGCATGCCAAATGCAATGAACTGGCGTCACATACAACACGATTTCATGAGATCAGTCTGTCAGCAGGCGTCACCCAGAGCTGAAGGACATGGTGACACAGTCACCCACCAGTGGCACACCAACACACACTGCTGTACCTCACCAAACTCCCTGCCAAGCATGGATAAATGTTTAAAACGTAATAAATGTAAAAAAGACATTTTAATGTCTGCATTTGTCATTCTGTCTTGCAGAGCAGACTGGAGTAGATCATGAGGATCCTTTGCACACCTACAGATTGAAGCAGAAATCATTATGAATAAAATAATTTTGAATCGAATTGAATCATGAGATAGTAAAAGATTCACACCCCTAATAGATAGATAGATAGATAGATAGATAGATAATAAAGTCTTAAAATACCAATTGTTATCAACAAATATTTGTCATAAATCATTAATGACGATAGTATAAAACAATCAGACAAATCATATATAATCAGATGCTACAAGTCACTGAAAAGCCATTTAATAAAAACACTGATAAATTGAACTTTTCTTCATTGCATTGTTTTTTCTCCATCAGCTCCCATGATGCCAGAGTATGAGTCTGAGGCCCCATTAAATGAGACAGAGACCACCATTACCATCCTGCTGAAACCTGCCCAGTCACGTGGAGCTCCTATCAGGTACATTTACAGCTCATGTCTTATCAGTCCCTTTACTCTTCTCTCCTGTCTGTTCCCTTCTTTTCTTCTATCAACTCATTTCTGTTACCTTATTCTCCCTTTTCATGAGTCCAGTTCATTCTTTTCCTTCTGTCTATTTTTCTCTACGTTTTCCTCAAGGCTCTATTTTAAAGCCATTACAGTCACTCACATATATAAGTCTAATTTGTATGCAAAGGAACCAGGGGAAATGGGACTTTAATTTTTTATACATTTGGCAACGAAACATATCCTTGTTAGGGTTAGTGAGTTTTTATGTATGTGTGTATATATGTATGTATATTTGTATGCACGTATGTATTTATGTATGTATGTATTTATTTATTTATGTTTCACACAAGTATGCTTGTATTGCATGACAATTATACATGACAAATGTTGCATGCAGACAGATACACATATACGCTTTCCTCATAGTCTACAAATTAACACTTAAATGTTCATATCTGCTTTTTTTTTTAATACACGTACTCCAGTCCAGCAACCTCATTAGTTTTGTTTTAATACACATAGCTAATTCATTCCTTTTTTTTTTTTTCTCAACTCGCATGCATTTTAATTAAAAGTTCACTTTGAACATGTGATCTCATCCATTTAATTGGTGTAGGGGAGAACATTATTCTCTGTTCGCCTTTAGGGAAATACAGCCTTGACAAGGGTGCACCGAGAATGTCTATCACTTCAATTTGG
Organism: Sphaeramia orbicularis; assembly: GCF_902148855.1. Lineage (NCBI taxonomy): Eukaryota > Metazoa > Chordata > Actinopteri > Kurtiformes > Apogonidae > Sphaeramia > Sphaeramia orbicularis. The sequence continues at coordinate 38,996,893 of NC_043961.1, forward strand.
ACTTGGGGAAATGGGTTTGTGAAATGTGAGCATGAGTCAGTGGTTTAACATTCATGTCTGTAAACCCACACACAATATCTCACTATTTACCTCCCACACACATGTAGGAAATATATTTGGTGTTGAATTAGGCTGTGTGCCAGCCACCAACATGTTATTGTGTATATCAGTCAGAGATAAGCCCTTCAACATGTTTGACTACTGCATTTTATCTGGAAGTGTTGCATGTTTGAAGTGCCAGCAGACATGTGGTGGAAGGGATGAGTCATCTTCTGGTTAATGCACGCCATTCTTTTTCTAAAGATGGACTTATGGTCACGTGGACATCACGCTTCACTACCTACACGGTCACTTCAGACAGCTCTGCGTTGGCCTCCACAGCCTTGACGTGCACCTCTTCCAGGTTATAACAACGTGGCATGGCAACGCAGACACACCCCCTCCTGGTTGGCCAATTTATGATCATGTGATGCCAGGACTTTACAGCTACAAATGTTGTGGGGTTCCGCCATATAGAGTTCATTTGCTTTTCTGAAAAACCTGTGTGGTTATGCACATTAATAGACCCACTTAATTTAACAAACTTGTGCCTTTATTTGATTAGTTAACCCCATCGGTTAACCTGTTTTTGTTCAGCGGTCGCACGGCCCATCTCCTACATTACCTCATTTGCCGTTGTTTATGCTGTAATAGTTTTAAAAGAACAATGATATCTCATTGACTTCTGCGAGCTTGTCGAAGACACTGCTCCATATTGGCCGTTATTGTTAATCTAAAACAGGAAATGCGTGCCGGAATATATTGGAACCATGTAAACAACTCCGCCCAGTGGAGTTTCATCTTTATAACCAGCCGATACCAGCAATACTGCCACCTGCTGATTTGGAAGGGAAACTACAACACTTTCTCAAAATGACGCCGCTACAGTACGCTTGAGTGTGAGAGCACATAACGCTATTGTCAGATACGGCACGCCTACATGACGCAGAGCTACGCGCAACCTTAAATCCAGTTTAAGGAATCGCAATGTTTTGTTATTTTTTTCTGCAAAGATCTACTGCCATGATTTTAATAGTTGAGATGTTTATTGAAATTCCTGCTGTAAGAGGAGCACGTCTTGGCCGAGACATTCACAGAGCACACATACTTGGATTCATACACAACTTCACATATAGAGGCAGAAAAAGTGCCATTAAAGGGCCAGTCCAAATGGAAATATATTGCAAGTAATCAAACCCATTGTCACTTCCAAGTCCAATATACCTCTATATCCTCAATGTTTAATGATAGTCACATAGATAGTTCTGTAAATGAATCACACTCATCTTAGGCTGGGACGGCACCTTTGCAAAATAGTTTCTGGAAAGAAGTTGTTTTGGTGGAAGATGTGTACATAAAGAAGTACAGTCAAGTGTCAAAATGAGTAATTCCCAAGACTGTCTAAATGATGCATACTTTGTGTCAAGTGTCACCTGTAGTTGTAAGAATTTTTATAGAATATTCAAGCAAAAGTTGTAATTTGGAAATATGTACTGTACAATCTATAATCTCCTCCAGTTAGGGCAAATGGTATACTTGTGTGTTGTATTCTGACAGACAGTAGTGTTTATGCAGCCTTGGACAGTGCTGTGCATTACGATCATCCAAACGTCAAATACGGGAACGTCTTTTGCAGGACTCCAGTAGAGTTCAAACTAAAATCAATCAATCAGTCAGTCAGTCAGTCAGTCAGTCATTCATTTATTATCTGAACCTGCTTTATCCTCACTAGGGTCACAGGGGTCGCTTGGAGCCTATCCCAGCTACTTATGGGCGAAAGCCGGGTACACCCTGGATATGTCACCAGTTCATTGCAGGGCTGATATATAGAGACAAACAATCACTCTCACATTCACACCTATGGGCAAGTTAGATTAACTGATTAACCTATCAGTGCATGTCTTTGGATGGTGGGAGAAAGCCAGAGTACCTGGAGAGAACCCACACAGACACGGGGAGAACATGCAAAATCCACACAGAAAGGTCCCCAATCAATCAATCAATCAATCAATCAAATTGTATTTCTATAGGGCCACAAAACAAAAGTTATCTTATAACACTTTACATTTAGAGCCGATCAAAACCAGACTCTTTAGCCAATGAATGCCAAGGAGCACTGAAGCTGTTCTGAAAGGTTTTTATGTGTAGTTTTCTTTTAATTTGTTACAAATAATAAAATGTCTGTCCCTTCTAAAGTGTCATCCCTATCCACAATGATCTGAGCAGCAGATTGCCGCAGATATAGAGAGAACAGTCTGTGTGGGCAAATGGACATGATGAACACATGCACTTTGAAAACAAATACAAGAAGGCAGATGAGTGGATGTGGATATATGTGCAATTCCCTATTGGCTACTTGTACGAAAGCGCAAACTTAAACCCTTGTGCAGCCCCTGAAAGCCATTAGTTTGAAATGGATATTTCAACAGAAAAGCAGAAACAGCAAAGGAAAGATGAGGGGGAGAGAGAGATAGAAAGGGACTCATCTTTGGTCATCAGCAATTATCTTTTATGAAAGCTGCCAAACGGGAGCTGGGGATAATTGGCCGCGGCCCCCTTCACAGAAACATACATTTCCCTAATTGCGTATAATTGTGAAGTGAGTTCTTGGCGTGGAGGACAGAGGTAATTGCGGAGGGCCACTGCGTTTGTCCTGACCGCTAAAGGAGCCCTCAGCCATTCATGAAGCCTCTCAGAGCAGAATACACACACACACACACACACACAGAGCAACAGCCCACACATACGCACAAATATAGACCTTTTAAGTGTATAAGCACATCTCCACCTGTTACAAGACACACACCTGCCCGACCATGCACATAAAACAGGGAGAGACACATCTGAACTAATAAAAAAAAGTCTCATCATTGTGTATTGGAAGACAAATGGAGGATGGAACAATCTTACTCTCTAAAAAAGAAAAAAAAATTCTAATTTTGACTTTGCTGCTGATTCAGCACAAGAAAAGTCTGCCAGAGACTTTGTTATAAAGTTAGAACAAGTTTGCTTCCAAAATAAAGTTGCCATTTGGAAGAAGAAGTGACCCCTGAAACAAATTATACTCCTTTATTTTTTTTACTGGAGATTTTTTCCAGACTTCAATTCAAAACGTGCGCACAGCACTCTGAAAATTAAAGGTGGAAAATGGGGAGTCATTCATATTGATTCTGTAATAGGAAAACGGTGAACATTAAATTGAAGAAGTTCAGTATAACTGTCAGATAAAATAGAAAAACAGAGACGTTTTGAGCTGAAGGTTTGCAAAGGGCTTCAGCAAAGAAGCTTCGCTCTGTTTAAATCAAATATTTTGTTCTTTTGACCATGTAAATGTCTCCATCCAAAAATGGCTAGCATGTTGAGAAAAGAAAAGTCTGTTAATTGGAGTGAGAGATGACAGTGACAAAAGTAGGCAACATTCAGTATTTAATTGTTGAAAAGCATCATATAGACCACAAACAGGTTTGTTAAAGGTTAACTTGCTTTTATTATCCCCATGGGGAAACTCGGTCTCTGCATTTTACCCATCCTAATACACTCTCACAGTACCTAGCGTTAGCATTAGCACTTAGTGTGACATGGAGAGAACAGGCAAATTCAACACAAATCTTCTGCCACTGTACCACCCTTTTATGGATAAATGCAGAAAATCCTCACATCTAGGAACCTGAGACAAGACACATGTGAACACATACAATACCTCCTTAATATGTACAAATGAAGGATAATATGTTGTATATTACAAAAAATGTTTGTTTCTTTTAATTTTGATGTGGCTGCTGACTCAGCACAGGAAATATCTGCCTGATGCATTTTTAAAAAGAGAGTATACAAGTACAAGTATATCATTTTAATCGTTTTTATCCCTCTGGTTGTAGCTCCTATCAGCTCGTGGTAAAAGAGGAACGTAAATCCAAGACCCGCCGTGCAGCCTCCGAGGCCCCTGAGTGTTTCTCTGCACCTGTAAGCTTCCGCAACGCCTCCATTTTGGACTCCTCATACTACATTGCTGCTGAGCTGCCTCCATCCAGCCTTACTGTTGTACAACCCTTCACTGTGGGGGACAACAAGAGCTACGGTGGTTTCTGGAATCCTCCGCTGTCTCCGGCCAAGAGCTACAGCATCTACTACCAGGCCATGAGCAGGGCCAATGGGGTGAGTCTGAAATACTGATACTCACATGAAATGAATCTATGAAGGGATTCTGTGATTATATAATCCAATCCCAGAAAAGAAAAAGCTGAGTGGGATTTATGGAAATTAATGTACTGTTTTCAGTATTCACTTGTTTTCTGGAAGACTGCAGGTTCCCATGATGATCAAAACTTTAAATGTAACATTTTTTTCTTTTTTCCTCTTAGATTTAAAGCTTTGCATGACTTTCATGATCAATTTTTCATCAAATCTGTAACACCTGTGTGATAGCCAAAGTATAACGAATTTGTTAGTCTTTCTGCGATAACGCACCTGAATCACTTCGGTCACAGTGAACAACTTTTTTTTTTTTTTTTTTTTGAACTTCTTTTTATTTAGATTTCATGTGTGTAGCCATACAGTGCATTGTAGCAAATCATTATATAACAGAAATATATGTGTGTGTGTGTATATATATATATATATATATATATATATATATATATATATATATATATATATATATATATATATATATACACACACACACACACACACATCTCAGTCTTAATGGGGGTAGTAGTCCATGGTTGTTTCAAGTCCAAGGCCACAGGGACCACAATATTCAGGAGAGATCAACATCAGCCATTAAAATACAACATGGTAGAACCTTGACATTCTTTCAGAATCTGAGACAGTGAACAACTTTGAAGTGTACTCCATTACAAGTCGCCTGTTTGTGTACATACCAAACTGAAACCAAACCATTTCTCGGGCCTTTTCGGAATGCAGCCACAGCAGCAAGAAACAATGAAACCGTTTCCACGTTTGTTGCTGCTGTGACCATACTGTAGCTGCACGGAATTCCCATTCCCACAATGCACTTCGCAACAAAATTTCCAAAAAATGCCCAAGTAACATATCGGTTTGTTATGTAAACAAATGGATGACTTGTGATGGAGTGCACTTCGAAGTTGTTCACCGTGAGGGAAGTGATTCAGGTGCATCATTACGGAAAGACTAATGGATTGATGATACTTAGGCTCTGACTTGGGTTTTACAGATGTGATGAAAAATTGGCAACGAAAGTCATACGCAGATTTAATGGATAATGGATAAATAATTGTCATTTGTGTTTATATGTAGGGAAAAATTGCCAGAAAAATAAAGACATAATTCGGACAAATGAAAAAGTATAGTTACTTCCCATCTTTGACTGATACAGACAAAACAATAAAACACAGTGGACTTAAAGCTCATAGTTTATTACAGCAGGTTTTTGCATAAACTTCATGAGTCATTTTCATTCAGATGGAGTTGATGAGTACTTTGACTGACCAACAGCCAGTAAGGTGACTGTTGAAAGCAAAGGAGAACAAAGTCAGTCTCAGAAATTCTTCACTTTTCATTGTTTCCCTTTTTGTCTGGTAATTATACAGTCTGCAAACACAGCAACCCCCCCCTTTCACATAACTCATTCACAACTTGAACTTTGAAATTTCCATAATACTATCAACTCCTGGGAGGATTGTTTTAATTTTCCACCACTGTAACCACGGTAACTCACTTTGGCGAGCTGGGCTGGCCGAGCTGGCTGATATTATGATGTGATACCCTCCACCAAAAGGCAGATTTCCCTCAATGCTCTCAGAGAGAATTTGCACTTGTGGGTGTGTGAGTGATGGGGTTCTTGCATGATTGAATGGGTGGTGAGATGAGTGAGCGTGTGTTTGAAGTGTGGATCTGTTTCATTGTGCACACCAGCTGTAAGCTACGAGTGTTTTGTGTATGCGTGCACCCAAAATCTAGTCACATCCGAATTTTTTATTTGATTGGATCACAGTCAATCCAATCAGTCTGAGGTTTGTTTGGGTCATGGATTGAAGCGTTGCAGAGGTTGAGGTGGGTGGGGGGTTGCAAAGTAAAAAAGAAAAGTGAGTGTGCCTGTGCAGCTACCATAACCTAGATGATTTGATTGGGCAGTCAGGCATAAAAAATGGACACACATTTATTAAACTGAGGAATTCATGCCAATAAATCTGTTTTTTACAGCATGTTTGCAAATGGAGCAAATCTAAGATTCCACTTGTCAGCAATCCAGAAGAGAAACGTATGACTTTTTTGTTTTTCCTACTTTTTTTTTTTTTCTTTTTTCTTTTTTTTATATTGAGACATTTAAACTGTATTGCCAGGAGCAACTACCATAACTTGAAAGTGAAAGCAATGTAAAAGTCTCTTCTTAATCAGCATGAAACAAGAAACATGTTTTTTTTTTTTTTTTACATGTTCTATAAAAACAGGAATTTCAGGAAGCCACTGTTCTTTCAAAAAGTCCAGCCTACTGTGATTGGTCAACTCCAGCAACCCAGAACAAGCAGGTGAAAGCTGTGACTGTGAGCCTGTAGGTCCTCTGCGCTGGTGGGCAACAAAATGTATATAAATTAGACAAAGGGTTCCACTGGATGCAAAGTTGGTATTCACCCCAAAGAGCAGCATGCTAAATAATATAATGCATACAAAATTACCTTTTTTTTGCCATGCCTACAGAAGCTACAAATACATACAGTATGTGTTGTGCCAGGCATACCATGCATAAAGTCCTTACACATCAAGTTTTATTTATTAGGGACTTTAAAGTGAACAGTGCAAAATCAACAAGGTTTGTAAAGATCTAAGTGTGCTTTATTTGTAAAAAAAAAAAAAAAAAAAAAGTATATATAAATATATATATATATATATATATATATATATATATATATATATATATATATATATACATATATATACAGGGTGGGGAAGCAAAATTTACAATGAACATTTAGTTGTTTTTTTCTCAGCAGGCACTACGTCAAGTGTTTTGAAACCAAACATATATTGATGTCATAATCATACCTAACACTATTATCCATACCTTTTCAGAAACTTTTGCCCATATGAGTAATCAGGAAAGCAAACGTCAAAGAGTGTGTGATTTGCTGAATGCACTCGTCACACCAAAGGAGATTTCAAAAATAGTTGGAGTGTCCATAAAGACTGTTTATAATGTAAAGAAGAGAATGACTATGAGCAAAACTATTACAAGAAAGTCTGGAAGATACTATTAAAGAAGAATGGGAGAAGTTGTCACCTGAATATTTGAGGAACACTTGCACAAGTTTCAGGAAGCGTGTGAAGGCAGTTATTGAGAAAGAAGGAGGACACATAGAATAAAACATTTTCTATGATGTAAATTTTCTTGTGGCAAATAAATTCTCATGACTTTCAATAAACTAATTGGTGATACACTGTCTTTCAATCCCTGCCTCAAAATATTGTAAATTTTGCTTCCCCACCCTGTGTGTATATATATATATATATATATATACACATATATATATGTATATATATATATATATATATATATATATATATATATATATATATATATATATATATATATATATAGTTGTGTGTCTGTGTTTTATATGTTTAAAAATTATTAATAATGAATACAGACAAGAAAAGTGATTGAAGTAATTTCACATGTTGTACAGCCCTAGTTAGCTGTTTGGACTTTGTTAGCATTACTGTTAGCTTGGCAAATTCCACCTGTCACTCTTCCTCATCTGCAGTTTCATGATCACATGTAGCTTCAGAAAAGCAATGGGTGATGTTATGATCCTTCTCTGTTATGCACTTTCTATTTCCAAAGAACTAATAGTATGTTACTCTGACATTTGGCCACACAAGAATATACTGTTTTATAGAGTAAATTATGAATGTACATCTGTGAAACACTTTTGGACTGACAGCAGGACTTAAAGTTCCTTAATACTTAATACTCTTTAGGAGTTTTACTGTAGTTGTGTTTCCTATTTCCTGTGACCTAGGAAACATTGATGAAAAAATGTGTTTAATTTTTCTACCGTGCCTTTTCTCAATCAAGCAATACATCCTGCAGAGGTCAGAGTTCAGGATTGGTTCACTGGGGCCAGGGGACTTTCAGTGCCAATGTTAAGGACTCATTTGTATGTTGAATGCTTAATGACAAAAGCCTGAACTGACCTGATGCAGATTTTTCACGTTTTAGGCATTTCTGTGGAGATGTGAAACTGGTCAGTGCATTAACATCAACTATTAGTCTTTGGACAGCTGAGCCATGATGAATGTCAGGATTTGAATAATTTTACTCTATAAATGTAATATCTTCATAATGTGATTTAACAGTAAGGATGTGTGAAAGTGATATTTTGTCAATCAAGGATTTAAGTTATCTTCAGTCCTCACAAAGTCCTGTAATTTGCTTAATTTTCTTACTGTCAGTCACGTTGCAAGAGTAGGTGTCATTTTCTTTTTCTTTTCTTTTTTTTTTTCTTTTAAGCGGTGGATGTCTCATTGGAAAGAAACTCCTAATTTACATTTTAGAGGACTTGGCTATAGTTTGATCCCATGGATGAAAGTCATTTTTTAATTCTCTGCCTGTCTTGGACATAATTTTTCCCTTATTTTTTTCCTCTCTATACACTCTACCTGTCCATCAAGGAGAGTGTCTGTCCTCTTTTTTTTTTTTTTTTTTTTTTTTCTTGTCACGTTTTCTCTCTCTGGACCATTTGGAAGAGATTACTGTTTCAGTCAACTTGCACTTCTGCAGATCCGTCTTCCAAGTTTCTCCATATTTCTTTTTTTTTTTTTTTTTTTTTTTCTTGTCTCCCTTATTTCCCTTTCTATTAATCTAGCTTCAAAGTTAATATATATATGTGTGTGTGTGTATGATACAAGCACGCACGACAGTATCCCTTTGTAAGCTCAACACTTCTTATGGAATTGCAGCTGCTGATGTCTCTGTAAATGTTGGTCACTTTCATGCTATTTGGCCTATAAAATAAAACCCATTAGCCAAACATGTCAACGTGTCAAAACATGTCATATGAGAGAGAGAGAGAGAGAGAGAGAGAGAGAGGTTGGGAGAGGTGTGGGGAAGGGGGAGACACGTGGATACACAGTAAACTGAACTGTAACTATTAAAGGCCGGAACTGCTGTTACTAGTATAACTACCAATAACTAGTACAAATATCCATAACTGCTAACACTGCTACTCCAAATATAAGTACTAACAGTGGATATACTACTACTGCAGCTGTTAGTACCAACAATAAAAACCTCTACCATCTAATGTGACTATATAATAAACACTATCACAACTATATGGATAAATGAATAATGGTGATGAAGGCAGGAGAGAAGCAGGACCACAGCAGCAGATCCAGAGATGATCCAGGGAAAACCTGTGAGGACATAAAGCACAGAGACTCCAGGGAAAAGAGAAAGTCAGTAACATGCATTTGCTGGGGCATGAATAGAGTAGAAGAGGAGGAGAGAAGAAGACAGACAGGGGGAGGAGCAGAGAGGAGCTCAGTGTATTATAATGAGTCTCTCAGTCTAAGCTTATAGTAGCAGAACTAAGATCAGCCTGAGCCGCCATAACCATAAACTTTATCAAAAAGGACAGTTTTCTTCCTACTCTTAAATATAGACATGGTGTCTGTTTCCCGGTCTGAGGCAGGGAGGTGGTTCCACAGTAGAGGAGCTTGATAGCTGAAGGCTCTAGGTCAGTGGTTCCCAACCTTTTTTGGCTCGTGACCCCATTTTAACATCACAAATTTTTGGTAACCCCAGACATTAACACCGAGACATTTTTTTGCTAAAATTAATTTGTTTTTGATCATGTAACATTTGGCTATACTATGTTGCAAATAAATGTTAATTTTAGACAACATTAAGGCTATATAATGTATATAATGCACCTTTTTGGTGTCTGCTTCTCAGTTTCTCTTGGAGATGTCTTAGCAGGACCAGGCAGGCAAAGAAATCTTTCCATTCTCTGTTCAGTCCAGTTTTCTGACTGCGACTGTGTCCAGGCAGGTTGAAGCGTAGTAATGCACACGGTCACATGATCAGGTCAATCAAGATATGCCCTCTCAGATATTATGTCCTGCATTTTATTTGAACTTGATTTTTATTAGGAAAAATGCGTGGTGTTTTAATTATAATGAAATATATATTGAATCATTTAAAAAAAAAAAAATTATTATTACCTCCGCCAAGGAGGTCATGTTTTTGCCAGGGTTTGTTTGTTTGTTTGTTTGTCTGTCCGTTAGTGTGCAACATAACTCAAAAAGTTTTGGACAGATTTTGATGAAATTTTCAGGGTTTGTTGGAAATGGGATAAGGAAGAAATGATTAAATTTTGGTGGTGATCGGGGGTGGGGGGGGCCCACAGGGGGGGGGGCAGACCAGAAAATTTCAGCAAAATCTGTCCATAACTTTTTGAGTTATGTTGCACACTAACGGACAGACAAACAACAAACAAACAGACAGACAAACAAACCCTGACAAAAACATAACTTCCTTGGCGTGGGGGAGCCCACGGGGGGGGCCACTGATCAGCCTTGGCGGAGGTCTGCGCTCTCCGAGTGCTTCTAGTTATTATTTTTTTTCATCAATTACTAGAAATTTCAGGTGACCCCATTTGAATTCCAGGCGACCCCATGTGGGGTCACGACCCTGTGGTTGAAAAACACTGCTCTAGGTCCTACTTTTGGAGATTCTAGGAACCATCAGTAAGCCTGCATGTTGACAGTGTAGTGCTTTAGATGGATGGTATGGAACTAAAAGCTCTGTCAGAAATGAAACACCTCATATCTGTTTCAGTCCTGTTTATACATTTATGAAGAACACAAAAGCGGGTAGCACACAGAATGCACTTTGTTGGTCTTGAAATATTTCAAATGATGAAGACATTAACAAATTTACAGGAAAACAAAACAAAACAAAAATGCTTTGCCTTCATCTAATGTTCATAGCAAATAAAAGGCCAATATGATGCTAAATGTGATGTGATGGAGTCAGAATCATCCCTGTATCAGTGTGTACATGTTACAGTATTAGTATGTCATCTGACTGAATTTTCAAGATTTTATGTCCCAACAGCTGTATTCTTAGTATAACGTTTTCATTTTACAGTTAAATTTTAATCTTTATCCATGACTTCAGGTGGTGCCACACCACAATTAGTAACACTGTTGCTCTGACAACCTTTCACACTAAGCAAGTTCTATAGATATAGTGGAAAATGCAACCAACCATGCTAGTTGAGCTGATGCTGTTCATGGAAAATTGACATCAAAGTAGTTTTGTTTTGTTTTTCTTTTGTACCATGTAATTGGTCATTGCTGTTTATTGTTACATGTCTACCTTCTATGCATCAGTTACACTCACTTTCCTCCATCTTTTTCTCCTTATCTGTCATTTGTACCCATTGAACCACCTTCTATCTCCATTCTCACCCATGTCCTCATCTTTACTTGTTATTTTAACCTCCTTTTTTTTATCCTCTTCTCTCGTCATTTCTCTGTTCTTCTTCGCACATTTCCCATTTTGTTGCCTTCCTCCTTTTTTGTGCTCCTGTCTTATTTTTTTACTTTCACCTGTTTCTCATGCTTTTACCTACTTCCATCCTGTTCTCTCCTACATTCCTTTTTTCTGCTGCCTTCCTCCTCTGGGGTGACATCAGTCTGTTGCCAGTCTCTCATCTCCCATCAGTTTGCCAATTAGTCGACGCTCTGCACATTCAAACTGCTCACCAATCAGCTATCTTGATATCTCCCTCGATGTTGTGCAGGGCCACACACACACACACACACACACACACACACACACACACACATACACACATCCCACCCACATAAAAGGCAAACACACAGTCAGACAAGAATGAAGTGCCCGAGGCTGTAAGTAAGAGATGTAAGAGCAAGAGTGATCTGGGACTAAGGGATGAGGGAAGAGGGTACGAAAAGAGAGATGGGGAATAAAAGTTTAAAAAAGAGCAAGAGAGACATTAAAGAAGATATAATACAAGAGGGAAAAATGATGGTGGTGGGCGGAGCAAAAGAGAAATGGTTAGAGAGAGGAGGATGTGATTTTAGGAGTAAAGGGAAGCCAAGAAAAGATGAAAGACAGTATGTGAGGAGACAACAGGGGCCTCACGCTATTACATAGAAGGATCATGGATACAGCAATACCTGCAAATATCCTTGACTTTAACCATTAAGATAGAGGTTGGATTGGCCCTTAGCTCCAGGTGGCCATCCATATTTTATTCTATGCATAAAAGTTATTGAAACTAGTTATTGATTCAGTATTTTTGGTGACAGGATGTCCTCTTTTAGCCTAAAATAATCAATGAAGAGCTGCCAGAGCAAACACACAGGAAGATGGTAACTATTTACTGAATAATCTGTCTAATCTGAAATTTATGTATACTTTAAACACCTCCAGTCACCACTGAAACAAATATTCAAGAAGAAAGTGTTTGTTTTCTTCTTTTTTGTAGAGACTTGAGTATAAAACAGTACAACCCATTTCACAAGAGTGTATTTTTGCATAAATAACAATTTCTGGCCATTTTTCTCATCTCCCATTTGGTAATCACCTTCTAATATTAACTTGACAAAATTCAAGATAATAAAGTAAAGTTTTATTTATATGTATTTCAGTGTGTTTGGCTGTTAAAATGACTCAAAGAAGCTAGATCACTATATTAATCAGTCACTGCCTTGAAACATGTTATGCATGTATTATTGAAAACAGATGCACTGAAAAATATTTCAGAGATGACATGAAATAAGTGCATTCTGTCAGACTTTCCAATATTAAGAGTACACACATCAAAATAATATGAATATTCAGTTGCAGCAACTTCATTTTTAAAATGTGTTTTTCATTTTTTAGCTATTTTGATATTTATTTAGAAATCTAAATGAATCTCTTCTGAAAGGATGGTCAGAGTCATCCTTAAAATCTTACATCAGATCATTTTCTATTTAATAAAATGCACGTTAGAGTCTTTAGTCTTATTTAACTTAGAAGTTAGTCTTATTTAACTTTAGTTGTTATTGCTTTCTCTAACATCACCAGTTTACACATTAGCATTTGTCTTTATTACAATCAACAGTTATAATGTAAAATATAAGTTTGTCTCTAATGATATCAAAGGTAGGACTGTGGAACTACAACACGTCTTGTAGAATAATAATCATACTTGTGGACAATGGAATGTTCTAATATCCTCGGTTTGATTTGGAAACTAGACTGTAATTCACATGATTTAACAAATGTATTCGGGAGGAAATGATCTCTTTTGTAATCATCATCATGACTACATCATTGGACTTGATTTGTGCCTTACATTATAACAAATACAGTCCTTTTTACCAGTTTAGACATATTTAATGTGGACAGCAATCAGCATTTGGCAGACAATCACAATTTGGCACAACTGCAGTGAAAGCAATGAAAAATAGCATATACATAGCATTTAGCATTTTGACCCCCTAGTGGCGCTCACTACCACACAATATTGTCATCAGGTAAGATTATTCATAAAATCAGTCTAACAGTTGATTGTAAGTGGGTAAATGTGCCACTCCAGTACTTGAATAACACAACACTATTCACTGTTGGACTTGAGTAAAATAATTTAAAAAGGTGAATATAGCAAGAAAGAAGATAAACCATAATTGACTAAATCCTTGCTAAGTGAACATAAATGAGGGTATCGGTTAAATAAAGGAAGTACAAGTTTTGGAATTCAGACAGAAGTGACGGTAGGACAGGAGATGAGAGTTTGTAGTTAGAGGAAGGGGAGACAGAGGTGAATGGGAAAGGATGAGGAAAGTCAGTAGAGAGGAGAGGCAGGATTGTTGGAGGGGGAAAAAGAGAGGAGAAATGGGGCGAGAAATGGCACGAAACAAAAGAAAACGGTGACACAAACGGAAAAGCATGCCCTCCCGCATTGTGAAAAATGCAGCCAGACACCTTTTTTGACAAGTAAAAAGCCTCAGGGGTTGGCCAAGGTACTCTGACAATCACTGTCATTCACACACAAACTCACCCACACACACACACCGAGCCTCAGAGTGCAGCTTTCAGAGGTTGTAGAAGGGAGACAGATAGTGAGCGATTTTACCAGCTGACAGTCCATGTCAATCAAGATGCACTCAGCTGACGAAAATCCTTAAATGCACTTTTATTCCAGGTGTCTATGGGTGTGGAAGGACTTGTAGCTGTTTGGGTAGGATAGGTATATGTAAGAATTTGCATGTGAATACATTTGGACTACATTTGGTCAGATTCATGACATGTATGCATTGGCCAGTGTTGTCCTGTATGTTTGTGAATCATGATCAGTCTAAATTAACAGGACTGTACAAAATAATTACAGTCAGCATTTCCCATCTCTTTATATAAAGGTATGCACATTTCTGGAGGTGTACCAGGAACCAAAGTCTGATGTTTATCCAAGAGAGAGGCGACTCCTAAAGTAACACAGCAAAAGTAATTTCATGATTGAAGAAGCTGAAACCACAATGTTAGACAAAAGTCAGGAAAGGCATCCTTTTCTCAGGCATTTTCACTGAAGTGTCAATTGTTTGAATGGGAAAAAATAAAACACCAACTTAGGCAGTTAATATTGTGTCTCATACAGTACAGTGCACTCTCATTCAAAATCAGTCAACAAAAAGGATGAACATCAACTTCTTATATTTCAATCTGGGCATTGTCAGATACTCCATTGTAGCCCAGCACCAGGACACACTGATTTTATGGTACAGAGTTGAAAGTATTGCAGTAATTAATAAGTGAAAGGGTATCAATTGCATAGTTGTTTGATCCATTTTGCCAATGCATTTGCAAGTGAACCACTGATGAATCCCAGATTAAAACATTTATAATTGAAATGTTAGCGGCTGAGAGTTTTTGAGGAATTCTGCAGGTCAAGGAATTCATACAGAATTCTCATGGGATGGAAGTCAATTTCAGTAGTCATCACATTGTTTGGGATGGGATAGGAAAAAAAAAGTCAGTGCGAGTGAGCGTGATTGGGATTCGTAAGAAACTGCGAGTTATTTTAGAAGCCTTTACGTAGAAGAGAAGGGTTGTCAGTAAATAAATCAGTGCTATTATGTGTAAAATATGACTAGTGTGTTGACCCGTCCGGTTCTAGAACCAGTAGAGTTATTAAAATGAGGAGCGGAGATGAGGTTACTGGTATAACACACAGGGTAGGAAAAAATAGAATGGCCCTCATTTTGTTATGTATTGACATTGACGTGGGCCATAGACTTTTACACAGGACTGTTGTGCCCGGGGGGGGGGTGGGTGGGTGGGTGTTAATGTGCTGGGTCTGGAGTGGAACCGGGCCACTGTAAGAACCAGACCCACCTTGTTCATGTATGAACACAGCTGAAACTGGTTACCAACGCCCCACACCCCACCCCCTCGGTTTGTGGCTTTAAATGAACTCCTCTGCTGGCCACCTGTAAGCCTATTGTAATTTTGAAAACAACTAATAACTCAAAAAGTATCGGTCATATCACTAAGCTGTTTTCACCTGTCTGATACTTGATCCAAAATACATAAGTACTCCAAAAGGCAAAGGTTAACTTTCTCAAGTTTTTAGCTTACCAGCCGACAGGTCGTAAACTATTGTCATCATGTGGCGACCAGCGTCGTCGTCTGTCGTCTGATTAGGATCTTCTTCTGGATCTGGGAACTTATGGAAAATTTAACATGGGCTCTTATGGAGAAAAAATTTCAATTGTCTTTTTCTCCCAAACCCCAGTTCTGATTGACTTCAAACTTGGTATACAGCTTCTTTATGATGATGTCAACACAAGGTATTGCAATTATTTTGATCCGGATCTGATTCTGGATTTGGTACGACTTTGAAAAATTTTCCCATTATAAGAGATAGGAAGTGGATTGATACAATAAATCAGTAAGTATCAATGATATCAAGTTGGAATTTGAATTTTTTACAGATCTGATTGGAATATGACTAAAACATGGGCTATTTCTGTAATATAATAAATACACATAACTAGGTGATAATAAATGGCGTCTGGATACATTTCCCAAAGCTTTTAATTTGGCCGGTAAGCTACAGGGCCATTGGTCCTATTTTTCAGTTATAAAGCAGACACACATACACACACACAGAGGCCACTTGGCTTTTATAATGTAAATATCCCAGACATGATTTGAGAGAATGTCTTGCAATTTAGCGCAAATATTCACCTAGACTTGAGGATGATCCATAAAGAGTTTGGTGGCCAAAGGTCAAAGATCCTGGTTGCAGATCCTGCCTTCTAGTCTTGATGATCAAGTTTTAAATACATGACAAATGCAAAAACAGGAGTAGGATGGCACATGAGTGATTCTTTTAGATTGGGACAGGAGTATTTTTTATCATTCTGAGAAAATAAAAGAGTAAGAGTCTTACTTAAAATGCAACCAAAGCCTCATTTTAATTAGAAGTTTTTGGAGAAGTTTGTCTGGAGGAGATATCAGCCAAATCATCTGTAATAATGTTTGTAAAAGAATTAATCTGTAGCAGCAGGATGCGAAGAAAATACACAGCAGTTAGTAAATTCTGCATTTAAAAAAAAAAAAAAAATTAGGCTATGTTAAGTTAGAAGCCTGCAGACATGCAAAACTTTTATTGGCATTTACAAAACTCTTTAGAAAGGCAAGCTCTCATCTAAAGAGATTTAGCAAATGTTAACTCTACCTGTTGGTCACCGGTGCCAGCTCAAATTTAAATGCAGTAGTTTCAGCTGCAACTAAGAAGAAGGTGGAACTAATGCACTATTAGCTCAGTTACATGTTTGGCTTGTGATAAACCAAGACAAAAACAGGAAGACTGATAAAGCCATTGCTTTAAACGTTGTTTGGTTCCAGCCTTGTCTCGCCTTGGTCTTGATTTTGATGTGGACTCCACCCTGGGAGGTCCTGGACTTGTCTCACTACACTATCGTATTGGTAATGACTTGGCTTGGATTTATTTGGTCTTAATTACAACACTAGTGCCATTAGTGTCATCCTCTGTAAAGACAGATAAAGGGAATGAAGTCACTGCAAAAAAAAAAGAAAAAAATATGTATAAAGAAATAGTTGCCTGGGAATCCCAGTGTCCAATCAGAGTATCCTGAGGTCAGACAGGACACATGGTTGGAAACTGCAGCCGTCATTTAGAGCTCTGACCCAACAAAGTGTCTGATGGGAAAGAAAGGGACGGAGGGTGCGAGCAGGCAGGATGAACAGATACATCGACGAAGAGAGCGCTCACCCACACAGCAGCTGCACATACACACTTAGTATTCTTCTCAGGCTCGACAATCATCAACTACACAGAAAGAAATGCACACACTGTGTCTCCAGTGTCTGCACCATAAACAACTCTCCTCCTCTTGTGTCCCAGCCTCTCTGGATAGAAGCAGGGCAATAAATTGGCCTTACATTTATTAACTTTGCCTCTAGCAACCTCCTTGAGGTTTAGCTCATTAGCATACACGCAAGTGAGTAAGGGCTTCTATCCATGCTGATGGAGTCCAGAACAGCAAGGCCTCTAAATGGGCCGTCAATAGAACAGTTAGGGCACATTTCTAGAAAACACAAGGCGCTAGTAGTGTACTACGTGGGACTGATGTGATTTCCATGATGGCTATTTAGAGGATGTGAAACTCCACTCAGCTGTCCTCTCCAATAAAAATGAAAAAAGAATATATAAAAAAGTTACCTAAAAACATCTCTGTACTGTTTTCCAAACTGCTTAGTCGACTTCAGAGTCACGATAGCAACAGCAACCTCATCCAGCTCCTAAACACCTGCTGCTTGGAAATTAATGTAACACTATTATCATTATACTTAGTCATTGCTGGAGTCGTAAAGATTATTCTTGAAATATAGTTGGCAACAATTTTCATAATGCATGCTGTTTAATGGAATTTATAACACACTCAGTGAGGATTACTTTAATGTTGCAGTGTTCCCACACACACAGTTTACTTGGGCAGGACTTCTAGGTATATTAACAACGACCAAAGTTGGTTTAGTGAGTAATTCCATACCTTTTACCTCTGCCAAGGAGATTATGCAGTGCTGCCTGCCATGGTTTTATAGGACCTGCTACAGTCTCATAATAAATCAAGTGTGGGATAACTTCATCTTAACAAAAATAACTCGACAACTTCCCTTTACACACAGCTTTTATTAAGAGCACCTCTGTCACTTTATTCACCATTCATGTCTTTTTTCACTCTGAATTTTATCTGCAGCCGAATGATCCACTGCACACGCTCACAATGTAACAGCTTTGGAACATGAAGTTAATATAACATATAACTTGATTAACTGGACAGCAAAGATGATGAAACACAACCTAGAACAACTTAACCTAACAAAATATGAATGAATGAATGAATGAATGAATGTTTATTTCAGTTAAATACAAAATACAAAACACATACATATTAAAAACAACAACAAAACAAAACACATACATATTAAAAAAACAAACAAACATAAAATTAACACATTTTGTAACTGAAAAAGGAAGAAGCTGAAGCCGGAGGCTTATTTCTGCTTCTCCTATTCACATCCTTAGTCCAAGTCCACACCTGAAGTTGCAGCAGATAAATACTTAAACACAAATTATACTACATTCAGTGTTTTAAATCATTTTGTAATCATATTACTTTCATAGCCCTTCATAATTTGACAAATTAAATTCTTTTTGAAACTCAACAGTGAGCTACACAATTTCACTTCATCCTTCAATTCGTTCCATAGCTTGACACCAATAACTGAAACACTGTGATATTTCATGTTTGTTCTTACTTTACATTTTTCAAACACAAACATCTCTCTTAAATTATAATGTCCTTCTCTTAACTTAAAAATTTTCTGAATACAAAAAGGAAGGTTTTTACTTTTAACGGGAAACATAAATTCCATTGTTTTTAAATATACAATATCAAAAAATTTTAGTAAACCAGATTCTACAAAAAGTGGATTACTTGATTGGAGATAACCAGCTTTGTTTATGACTCTAATAGCTTTTTTTTGGAGTTTAATTATCGGGTCTAAATTAGTTTTATACACATTGCCCCATATTTCTACACAGTATGACATATATGGCATTACAAGTGAACAGTACAACATATGCAAAGATTTTTTGCTTAACAAGTCCCGATATGCACAAATAGTTTTGCTAGTGTCTATAACTTGTTGATACATACATTGACACTTCTTCGACACACTCACACAGGATCCACTTTGGTGGGGTCAGACATCTCCAGCCTTTCGGTTAGATTAGATAGAACATTATTGATCCCTTGGGCAGAGCCCTCAGGGAAGTTAAGGAGTGCAGCTGGAGAGGCGGCCGTCTCCCACACCACCAGAGTGTAAATGCTGGAGCCCTTTAGAGTCTGATGACGACTTTACTAAGTCAGTCAGAAAAACAAGTTGCACAAACTTCTTCAGGGAAAAATGAATGAATTGAATACTTTTACTGCTGACAGACACTCAAGTGTCACTACAAATTCACTAAAATAAACATTACTAATGACCCATGTTGTCACACTATACAATGAACCCTAGACTCAGTCTGAATTGTGTATGAACACTTGCTCTACAGATGTCAGATGAAACTATATGAAAACCAGTGACGGCTAGGGAAACGATTTTAAAATAAGTGAAACTATTTTAAAATATTAATTTAAATTAAAATAAAACCACCCAGTATATGTTTTCAGTCATTTATCTTTGTATGTAAATTTTACTCGTCGAACCCTCAAACATGCAATTTTTTTCCATGAGTCTAAAGTCGGACAGATCCCTGACAAGTGTTTTTTCCACTGATAGTATGGACAATGTATTTAGACCAGGGATAAGGGTAGGACGGGTAGATCGCATCGCATTTAAAAATATGTTAGCCTGTTAGCTAAATGACAATGTTGATACCGCTCCTGCCTGGATTGGAACCCGTCTCCCTCATTGTGGTCAGTAGTATTACCTACTGAGGTATCCACTATATTCATTTACAGTGGACGAACATCATTTTGTCTCGTCATTCTAAAAGTAGCTCGCAAGCAGAAAAAGTGTGTGCACCCCTGGTTTAGGCGATCTTGTGTGACATTGCATTTCTGAGGAAGGTCTAGATTCCTTTTGGGATGTGACATTTGTTCCAAACAGGAAACATGTTACTTGATCTGTTACAATTCACTAAACGACCGAAAACATTTTTAAAATACACTAGAATGCAGATTATACATGGTACTCACGGGCTGTATCATGTATGGCTCATTTATTTAAATATTAATGATTTTGTAAAATTATTTTGTGCGATTCCTGTATTTTTCTTCTTCATGTGAGACAGGGTCGGTGGTGCCCTGGCGGCCTCTATTGACGAGTCACCAATGATGAAAACCCAACAGCAGGGTGATGTTTGTCTGAGTGAAAACCAGATGCACTTACCAATAATTTGCTGTACCATTGTAGAACTATGTGTTTTCACTTTTCCAAATGCTGCAGGAAAGGTCGGTTGTGCCTTCTGTGGATGTAGGGACAGGTAGACTACACAATGCACATAGTCATCATACATGGTTTAGATATACTCTTTTAAATCAGGGGCTTGTGGGTAATTAGTGTTGCATTTTATATTTTAGACTAAATAATTCAGAGAAAAGCAAAGACTTACAGTATACGCCACTGCTTTGCAGCTCCAACACTTTAAATTTGCTTGTACATAAAATGCTGCCAAACACAAACAGCATACAGATTGTCAAAATTATCAGCAAAATTATCAAGAAGCTGCCTAATTTTTTGTTGCACTTAGTCATATTTTTATCAGATACGGAGCTAGTGCTTTTAGGGAATATTGCCAAACAACATATTAATCACAGAAGAGACGGACTGCATGCTCTTAGTTCATGTTCAGATATTCCTTTTGTATATTAGTCAACCGGATATGAGGCTGGAGACTGTATGTTAGGATGAAAGTAAACAAACTGGCAATTAAAAGCCGCAAAGGCAGAAGCAATGGGAGGTATTTAGACAATGACAGACAGATAGATGGACAGAGATGGAGTAGAAGCAGGTGTGTTTAGTCTTGTGGAGAGATCCAGCTGAGAGGTTCACGTCATTTATCATCCACTCACATCCCTTTTCCTTCTCTTTAACTTCATAAACCAGCACCCACATCCACACAGCTGGAATCTCTTTAGGAGGATCTTGTGGTATTCTGAATCCATTTCCATGTACACTAATATTCCAGTGTTTTTTGAAAAAATGACAGTATTGTGAATTTAGCAGGTTCCATATGAATTACATAGTCTCTTTGGGGTATTGCCAATTAAAAACAAAAAAAAAAACAAAAAAAAAACATTTGCCATCAGTGGAAACCTTTTTGTTTAGGGTAAATTCAGCTGTATGTAAACAGGAATATGGAAGATATACTAAAGAATACTGAATAATGATTCATTTTCACTAGCCAATGAAAGAATTGATTAGAAGATTAGATTTTGTCTAATTTAGAATAAGGGCAGAGTCCTGGAATATATGTCCATATCTAGTCACTGACTTCCTCCAGCACGAACTCAACGCAACTTTAACGGCATTCAAAACAAGATATTTAATAGTTATTAATAGAGATCTGCATCAGATCCTCCATAGGGAACTGAGTCTACTTACCCTGAAATTAATTTACATCCCTGTAACATAAATGATACTCATAGACACACACAGATACCCAGATGCCCAAAGACAAGAAGCACAAATGTGACACAATAGACATGATTGTAATGTATCTATTAGAAACATGTCTTTCCCTTAATTAATGTACCTTTGTATCATCTTATTAAATAAAATGTGCGAGCTGTTGATGTGTAAACTCAAAGGTCACAGTGCCACAGTAATCACATAAATGTACCTTATGTCAGTAAGACACTTGAGAAACACTGCTTCACTGCGATCTTTCTCTAACATATTGTGACAGTCAACATGTAGAGGTACTCAGTCAGGTACAGTATGTATCACTGTGCATACACACATTCATCTGTCATCATAAGTGATCATTGCAAAATGATTTTCTGGTGGTCCAGTATGTGTAACAGTCCATTACTCAGAAATCTCATACAAATATTGCCGTAAACTGAAGTTGTGAGGACGTTTTTTTTCTAAATGTAACATGGTGTTGCATGTGATTGCTTCAGCAATAATGTGAGGCAAGCTTTTTTTATGTTGGAAGTTTATGGGAGTATAAACACTTTTATATGTGTTTTCATTATTTTATAAAACTAAAACATGGACAGAGACAGGAATAACAAAAAATGATGGAAAGAGGAAATAGAAATTCAATAATACGTGTAAACCTGCATCTGTGAGAAACACTGTATTTACTTTCTTGCTGCTGAGGCACATTAAACTTGTAAGAATTGTCACAGAGTTAGCGAATCATTTTCTTTCTTCCAACTTCAACTGTCAAAGTTAATTTGACTTGGAAAGTCCAAATTTAGATCAACATAAATGTACATGGACCAGACGTTTTCAGTGATTTTGTTCAAATGCTGAAATGACAGACTGTCATCACTGTCAGCTGCTGCTGTAGTCATCTGTGATGAAGACAAATGGGCCAACATGTGAAGTAGGCCAGTCTCTGTATGACAAGGGGGTTAGATATGTACAGTTACTGGTGACAGTGCATCATGGGAGAAAAAAAAAAGAGGAAAAGACAAGGGCAGTGAAGGAATGAAAAGAGCTGGAATAAAAGGCAGACGCGTGCCTTTTCAGGTGGTGACAGCTATCAGGTTGAGAGTGACAGGGAGGGTGGAGGCAAGGAGACATAAAGCATGGAGGGAGGGTGAAATGGAACATAGACAACTGAGAACAAAGAGAATAGAAATGTTTGAAGCAGGAGATAAAATGGGATAAATGTGGTCAAATGGGTATGTTTGTCCAAATTTTAACTGTGATAAATCTAACCCCAGCAATCCTGTGCAACCTATTCATCTTGATATTAATGTGTGTGGGGAAAAGAAAAATCATCAATATTTAAACTAACATATAATCTTTTTCAAACAATGACCAAAGAGCTTTTATTATCAAAAAAAAAAAACAAAAAAACAAAAAACTACATGACTGGGGGTGTGGTGGTCCTGGTGGTTGGACAACACTGGCGGTTCTTTGAATGACAGAAAATCAAGGCATTTACTGTATTTACTGCAAAACATTTTACTGGTTGTATTTGTTGCAAAATAAAATTGGAGTTCAAATCAAATCAAATTTTATTCATATAGCGCTAAATCATAACAAAAGTTATCTCATGACACTTTACATATCGAGCCGGTCGAAACCAGACTCTTTGAGAGTGTTGCAATTGTAAACGACTTATCCAACAAATCCTCATATCTCCTTTGTTAATATGTTGATTTTAACCCAACAAAGTACACATCATTACATCATTGATATTGTTTTGTCATAAGTGCTGCAATTCTCTTAGCAACTTGATATTTGGGACTGACTTTAAGTTTATGGGCCTTTATGATTATTTCATTAATGACCTTAACATTCAACTTGGCCAACAAACTTCCTTCTATCCTTGACATTATCATATTTCAAGTCTAATGGAGACTGACTAGAGAACAAAGTTCCTTCTAGAGATGTGTGCATAAATCTACAAAATACAAAACAAACATCCTAACCATCACCAACCATGGTTTTCTAAGGATCATCCTTATTTCACAGCATCATTTGCAGAGCTCTGTACTTTTACCTCTATATGTGCATTTTTTTGGGCATATTTGTTTTAAACCCCGTTAAAAGCTGACTCGTATTGTTTGGGAGGGATTGGACTGTTGATAGGCTGGAATATGAAGAGGCTCTGGATTTTCTTTTGTGCTCCATGCACTGCCCTCTTCTTTTTGATATTACTAAGGAACTTTTTAATCACCATTAACCTCAACGGTCTGTCTGTGTCTCTGTTCTCTTCACAGGAAACCAAAATCAACTGTGTGCGCCTGGCCAACAAAGGTATGAGCACCCTTCCATTGATAGTCAGCTCCCAGTTTAACAAAGAAATGATGTTAAATGTTAAGATCTGAATTTTTGTTGAGTCGAACTAGAATAACCAGAACACTTTATCCCTGTTAATGCACTACAGTTTAATAGATGACACAAGAAACCACATATAGTACATGCATACAATACTAGAAGAGGTGAGACTAGAACCTGCAACCTTTTAGCCAGGTCCAAGCTACCCCATGTCTTAATCATGTCACCCTGCATGGATTCATCATGTAGCTTCCCCTCTTTCCTCCTCCTCCTCTCTGTCAATTGTTCTCCTTTATCACCCTTTTTCTCTCACACTTGGCTCTATTTTTCGTCCTCTTTCCCCATCTGTGTTGTTCATCAGTGTAGAAAGTGGAACATCAGGGACATTACATACCAACTGACCACCTCCATTAAGCCCAATGTAAGGGGCTAAACGTTAGCCTCTGAGCACATTTCATCCTCTTCTGTTTTGCTGTCTCCATGTCTGCCATCTTTATTTGCTGCTCATCTCTAGCAAATACACCTATTTGTGCACCAAGCAATGTGCTTTGAAAGCTTTTAAGCTTGCTATTGATTTTCCACACCTCTTCTTTTTTTTTTTTTTTTTTTTTTTTCATTTGCATCAAACATTGATTAGATTTTTCCATATCTCCATTCTCTGCTGTTGTCTGTCTTGCTCTTTCTTTTGTATATATAATTCTTTGTTTGCATCAAGCATTTCTTGCTCAGTGAGCCCATATTTCTTTTCTTTTTCCCTTTTCTTTAAAAAATCATTTCTTTTCCAGTCCTCATTTCCAGGCTGTGTTGTTACTGGTGGGAGGTGCTGTGGGTGGAGGTCTACGGTGAGAGACACTGCTCTCCGTCTGCATGTGTGTCTGCTTGGGAAGAAAAGACATGCTTTTAACTTTGTGGCTGTCTTTCATATTACATTTCTCTTTTTTCCCCTCAGTCTGTCAAATGATGTATATACTGCCAAAACAAACTTAAATTTCATCGAAATGCACTTCTTAAAGTTCTCTGTGTGGGCAGTGTTCTGAGGCAATGCAGATGGCTAATTTTGCAAATGCATATGACTAATTGTGTGAAGATAACCTGTTATCCAAACACTACAACTGCTGCTGCCAGAGATAAATGACACTTGATCACTTGGTTCCGTGTGATGTGATCAGCGCAGCAGCTTATGGACAGTGCATTTCATTTCAAATAAAAACTAAAACCCTAGTGTTAAAGGGTAGAATTAGCTACATAAGCATTTGACAGAAAAGTGATTCCAAAACAGGCTGGATCAAAGAGCCACAGGTTTGTCCGAGTAAAGAGGAGAAAAAACAATCTATGCTTAGATTGTAGGATGTTACAATCCAAACCATATAGCCACATGCTATCATGGTGAGGTAGTCATCTTTTACTGTTTGCTAAACCAGTCAATCAATCATGGAAAATGTTATCGTTGGTTGACAGATGAGTCAGGGTATACATGCACATACATACTTTTACTAAAAACAGCCTTACATTGAACAATCCATTTACAGCTTGGACGCTGAGTTTGTTTTTTCAGCCCTACAGTCTGTGAACCATATTAAAATGTCCTACTATAGATAAAATCGATTTTGGATAAAACCAGTATACAGAAGTATAATTTGATGTGTGCTATCGTTTGCATATACACTGTGGAAGCCTATTCTTAAATACAGTTCCTCTCAGACAATAACTCATTATTCTGACATGATAACTCATTATTTGGGAATAATAAGTAATTATTTTGCAATATTGTCATTTTGTCCAGATAACTTTTTCTTTTATGTATTTTTTCCCCTTTAACCCTATAAAGCCTGAACCATTAAATCACTGACAGAAAATTACAGTTCTTTGAAACTGGAGCCTTTATTGGTCCTTCTGAACAACCAAAATAAAAGTTTTTTCAAATATCAGTTTCTATGTATGAGTTTCAATTTTGTACAATATTTGATACATCAGGTCTCAATGCTCAAATATTATTTTTGAACAAAAACATAATATAACACAAACATGTCTAACAAAGTGGTAATTCTTTTCCAAAATTGGCAAAGTTCTGCCTCCTTCCTCATTAATGTCAGTCTTGTTGTGTCACTGGAAAGGCCTCTGGGGAATGAATTCCTCCCCCCTGGTGGATTATCTGTGTAGTGTATGTATCTAATTGTATACATCAGTTTAAAAAAAAAAAACAACAAAAAATCACACTGATAATGTAGAGGGTTTAAAAACTCATGTATCAAATCTGATACGTTTGGCATTATAGGGTTAATTCATTAGTTTGAGATTATAACTTAAATCATCAATCTGAAATACCGAGTTGTGACTCTGAGATACAAACTTATTAACGTTGAGATCCCAACTGATTATTTTGTGAGACCAAATCAGTTATGTGACATAATGACTCATTCATTTGACTTATTTCATCACAGTGGATGGGCTTTCATAACACGTAGCCTTCTACATACTGTATGTGTCCGTGCCCTTTGGACCTGCCTGTTTGGTATCACGCAGCTGCAGTTGAAATCGACTGTCTTTTGACAAAGTTTTCAAAGCTGAAAGGCTAAAATGCTGACTCGTCAAAAATTAATCATTATGGAAGGTCATTGTTGGACCCGCCCGAGTAGGAAGCCAGCAAGGCAACAATTGTCCGCATTAGTGGTCGTCTTTATGCTCCTTCTGAATAAACGCAGACACAATTGATACATAATAAAATAATATAATTAAAAAACAGAATATAGAGACTGTGATTGTGTCTTCTGCACCAACCTTACCACGCCACAGTTTTCTTCTTTTATCTTTTTTCTTATTTGATTTTGTTGATCACTTCATTTTTTTTCTTGTCCATTTCTTACTCCCCTTCTTTATTTCCGTTAACCCTCCAATCCTCAATAAATTCAACACACTTAAATGTTAACCCACAGCATTACATCTGCTTCCATACTGACTCACTTCTTGACAATTAACATTCATGTCCTAGGCCTGTTTTTTCCTTGCGGCTGACCAGACGTGACGCTGGTCGACACTCACTTCCTTTACGATGAGATCAGTCATATACATACAGGACATCTGGAGTGCTAGTTGTCCTCATTGATCTGAATGTTCTAGTATCTCTCACCACTGTAACTTCTCTCCTCTCAGATGCAATGTGCAATTAAACCAGGGAGATCAACCTGAAATGGATAAAGAACACTTTTTACATCTTTTTTTCTTAGACTTTTTTTCTTCTTTCTTTTTTCTTTTTTGTTGTTGTTTGTTTTTTCTCTCTTCCCTCTCTCATGCTTTCCGGCGGGGACGTGCGGCCCTTGGCCTTAGTGGTAATAGGTAGGGGACAAATAACAACGCCGTACATACTAGTCATCCCAAGCGAAGGTGATTATTGCTTTAATAGGCAGAATATTTTCTTTCCTCTGTTCAATTTTTTCCATCACGGAACAACCATAAACACAAAACAAACCCTGTTTCATTTTGGTTACACCCCCCAACCCCCCACACCCCACCCCTTGACCCCTACCTCCTGTCCTCCCCCTCCTTCCTTCTCTGCCCTTTGTTTCTTCACTTTTTTCTGTTTGATTTTTCTTTTTTTCCTTCATCTTTCCTTCTCATTGCCATCTTTACTGCATTTGTTTGCATGCCTGCTCTGCTTAGAGTGTTGCTGGCTGTATTTGAATTCTGTCAATCTTGCATGTACATACACACACACACACACACACACACACACACACGCCACAGTGAATTCATGCTTCTATCATTCACAGCCAATAGCTTTACAATTGGAGAAGGAGGTAACATGAGGTTTGTCTTTTCTTGCCCTGCAGTCTAATTCCAAACCAGTGTGTCTTTCATATTAATATGAAAGGCCAAAATATACTGTACTGTAAGAGGAAAAACCAAAGAACCTGACTTCACTGGTCTTAGGTTACAATACATCAGCTTCTTGCTCTGTGGATGGGTTCAAGTAATTTGTGATTTTACAGAAAACAAAAGTGGATGATGGTAATTTTGGTTTAAAAAGCATTAATGTTTACTTTCTCACACTGTGAGTGATGCCTTTTACCATCTCTGTCTTAGGTTTTCATCACTAGATCACTGTTCAAAATCAAATGTAGAAGTTCGACATACATTTATATTTTGGATTTGAAAGTGTGTTATCAATGGAATTTTTGAAATTTTTCTTGTTTTGTTGTGTAGCTCATAATGCATTACTTGAAAGTAGAACATAACCAGCCTTGGTTATCAAGGTGATAACAAATGCAGACTTATTGTGTTGTATTGGGAAAGATCAAGGGCATAAGACGTAGGGGAATTAAGAAGATCTAACTGCAGAAATGAAACATAAAATTCATGGCTGTGTTGTCATTAGAGTATAATCACAGGAAAACTACAATTGTTGTGTTTTTTAGTCCAATGGCCCAAAGGGTCCGATGGACTATTGGGATCAGTTGGCATCTGTCTGTCTGTCCGTAAACAATTTTACAAGACTCTTCTTCTCCTCCAAAACCGTCGGTCAGAAGGACTTGATATTTGTTGTGGAACATCTTTGGGGTAAGGTCTACCACGTTTGTTCAAAGAATTGGTAAATATTGATTTTTTAAATTTTTTTAATGAAATTTTGACATTTCAAAAATTCCCATTAGTTTATAATGGGACACATTTCAAAGTTCTATAACTTGAAAACAGTTGAAAACATTGACATAATTAGTATTGGCAATAGATAGGAAGTCATGGACTTTGATTTGGTGCCATGACCTTTGACCTTGAGTGACCTTGAAAGGTCAAATGAATGCCAATTAATGTCTTAAATATGCAGTTGGACTACAGGACCCTTGGTCCTATTTTTTCAGCTTAGTGTAAGCCATGGATATGTGCAGAAGGAACAGGTCACTAGGTTGTGCTGCCATGTTCCTACAGTACTATTATTTTTTTTATTTATTTATTTAGGTATTGAGTTATTTATTGGTAAAGTCATTGCTGTCTATGATTGTGGACCAGAGTCAACATCCAAACTAAGCGCTGACTCTAACTCCGGCCTGTTGTGTTTTATGCCAGCACCATAGGCAAGGGTAAAGGGTGGACATTCATCAGGTGACCACAAAATATCACACACTGAACCTTTAAAATATGTCGCAGCTGTACATGGCTGACCTGTATTACAGTATAAGTCCACTCTCACCCGGCTTTGAATCTTGTAACAAGAATCAAAATTACACAACAACATTTTTGGTCATACACAATAAATAAATGTCCCCGCAGTTCATCATAAATTGTCTTATATTACAGTGCAGTTAACATATAGAAATGTAGCATTTACACATTTTCCCGATAATGTAGTAATGCAGTACAACATCCAGTCCAAACCAGTGTCTTCTTTTGTACACATTATACAATTAAGCTAAATTGAATAAATTCTGATATTAGATTATACAAGATGACTCTGATCTCAGTCTGAATCATTAAGGCAGTGACAGGATTAGGCTTTTATCACATTAATCTTTTACATACAGCCACACTCAGGGACATTATGTCAACATGCGACCTGGAAAAACTCATTTGCGTTTTTATTTCTAGCAGGGCCAACTACTGTGATGGTCTTTTGACAGGGCTTCTTAATAAGACCATTAAAGGTGACAGCTGCTTTTCTGTCATAAGGACTGCAATATATGATTATATATCATAAGATATGTAATAAAGTAGTAGTTTAAGCCATGTATAATTACAAAATGCAGCAGATGATTCAAAAATCTATGTAGTCTTACATATTGAAGTAAAAATGTATGTTGATAAAAAAACAAAACAAAACAAAAAAACTATTAGAATGAACCTATTATAATACTTGCATACCATATATCATAATTCATGAAGATATGTCCCTGGTACCACAGTGAACAGCTATTCTAAACTCACATTGTACTCATATTTATTTATTTTTTTAATACACATGCTTTCCTGTCCTTGGTTTGAGATGCAGCCTACAAAAAAGAAAAAAAAAAAAGAAAAAAAACTCCAATTCAACAAATATCATCCTCACATCATGAAGACCATTACAGTTGTGAACGTCAGTGGCTGAGTCTCAGGGCTCTCATAAGACAAATGTTTGAGAGAAAGTGTACTCTAATGTTCAGTGTTACAATGAGCAGTATTTTTCAACCTCCATCCAAGGCCTTTTTACAATATATAGTCATTACAAACATAAATCAATTGTATTTCTATAGTCCTTCATTAGACCTCATGAAAATGAAACTGATTGCAATAAAAAGAGCTTTATGAGAAAACCATTTATTTATTTTAGTTTTAGTTTTGTAGAGCACAGGCTATTTTAAATCCAGTCCTCCATGTGCAATAAAACATCCTGATTTAAACATTATTTATTACACTGTTTCACAGCCATGTCTATGGTAATCCTTTTAGGGTTTTCTAGTGCAGCGTAAAAAACACGACAGCATAATATGAACGTCATTCAGCAGTACAACAATCAAAATGTTGACATGAACAATGAGGACACAACTGGGAATCTGTCAACAGCAGCAGAATAGTAAACTGCTGTCACAGTTCTTTGTCAAGAATATGAGAAGACTTCACATGGATACAATAACGCTTATTGTCCAGAGGGAAATTAAAGTTTGCAAGGCCTGGAACAAAGAATTATGCATATCATACATAACAGTGGAGAATAGAGAGAGGCCTAAATTAGATAAATATAGATTGTTTTCATTCCTTATCTCAGAGATAATGCAGGTAGAGAAATATTATGAGGTATTGTAAAATGAACTTTTAACAAATCATCATGTATTTGGTTTTGGTGTTCTTTCTATTGCACTTTCCAGGTGCCAACATACAGTCGCGGAAAAGTTATTAGACCACCCCTTGTTTTCTTCAATTTCTTGTTCATTTTAATGCCTGGTACAACTAAAGGTACATTTGTTTGGACAAATATAATGATGACAACAAAAATAGCACATAAGAGTTTAATTTCAGAGCTGATATCTAGCCATTTTCCATGTTTTGTTGATAATAACCAAAATTACTTAAGTACTTACATCAATAGCTGTGGCATTGTACTGCCAAAAACAGTGCTTTTAGGCATTCCATGTTTTCTTCTCTGTCTGTTTTAGTCACATGATACATACAGGAGTTAGTACTTGATTGCATAACCATTGTTTTTGATGATTATTGATAGCCTAATAATTTTTTTCCGCAACTGTAAAAGGAAAACACATCACATACACGCAGAAAAGCAAACATATGCACAGGAAAAGATAGGTTCTGATAAAGTATTGTATAATAAGTCTAACCATAAAACATCTCATCAGTCAGTACACAGACAGTAGTTGCACTGCAGATTTAAGGGACTTCTACTTTTATTAGTGTACAGAGTATTACACTTCATGCAGCTACACTTCTACTTTCAGAGGGAATATTACACTTTTGATTCCACGTCATTTGTCTGACAGCTTAACCTTTTATGATTTACAGTATTTTTCCTTCTCTTGCTCCCTGTGCCTAATTCTTTCTGTTTCTGAGTTGGAAGAAAATGGCTAGTAGGGGGTTAAATATGTGATTGACAGCTGTGATTTATGCTCAGATTCTGACAGACATGTATGCACTTCGTTTCTGTTCTTTGTTGACTTGGTAACTTGAAAAGATGTCTTCACTCTTCCATGGCATTGTGAAACAAGTTGTCTATTTACAGGGTGTATCAGACAAAAGTAGACTCTCAGATAAAACAACATAAAACCAAAATGTGAAGACATTTTTGAAAATCGGGTCATATGTGTTTATAGACCGTGTAATTCTCCCTTGATTGACACCAGTGTCCTGGGTCAGTTTTCATGCTTCAGTGAACAACACTAATTTGAATTGTGCAAAATAAAAGTCTTTTGCACATGGAAGTGTAAGGGTTATTATGAGATCTGTTGCCATAGATGACAAGTTCCATTGGTCTTTTACTTAAATACATAAAACAGGATAAAAAAATAATATGTTAACCTCCTACCATTGATACAAAGATTTCACACATCAGTGAGAAACTGAAAATGAAAATTTTAGTCAAGATTTGGGTTTTACACTTTGTTTGAAGGCACACACTTCTGTCAGTCGAAGGATTCCAGTACGTTTAGTCTTCCAGATGGGCCCTGTTCCTTGCCACGCAAATTTGTGCCTCAACATATCTGCATTAGGGATAGGAATCGTTAAGAATTTAACGATTCCAATTCCATTATCGATTTTGCTTCTCAATCCGATTCCTTATTGATTGTCTTATTGATTCCCATTGGGTGAGGGAATAAAAGAGTACAAATGGGTGTGTTTGCATTAACTGTCTTTTATATTTCCATCTCTGCACAGAAAATATAACATACACAGTATGTACAAATAATAATAACAGATGACGCATGGTCTGGATCGGGGGGGGTAGGGGGTGGGGGCGATGGCATGCAGTGAAAGCAAAACTTTAGATGCTTTACTAATTCCTCTATTGCTGCATTTCTACTACGTGGAACCGGTTCGACTTGGCTCGGCTTGTCTCCCGTTGTTGTGCACCTCATTTCCTTTCCCCTACCTTCAGAAACTTGTATTTGGGTACGACGTTTGTTGCCCGCACCGGAACCGGAACTGGGCCTGGCGTTCCCTCTGCCGCTGCATTCACAAGCGTCGATAAGTAGCGTATCAAATACGTGACATTCCTGTAAATGATTCACATGCTGTGGATAAATGTTTGAGGATGTTGGAGGGATTCCACCCTTTGAAGACATGGAAGCTTTGCAAGTGTTCCAAGTAAGTGGACCTGGTGTCGTCTTTTTAGACCATTTCTGCCTCAAAACCATGTTGGCTACGTTCTGACCAAAACAATGAAGTGTACGTGTGACATCATCGCGCATGCGCAACTACGGCAGAATCGATAAGCAGAATGGTTAAGCGGGCAGGCAAACAAGTCCAAGGAATCGAGCTACTGGGAACCGGTTCTCAAAAAGAACCTGTTCTCGATTCCCATCCCTAATCTGCAACGGCATACCTAATCATGCCCCTGTCCTGCCTCAGAAGGTACACTTCAGCTGCGATGATGCAATGAATTACATATTCTGACTGAAATGTTTCAAATTTCAAATGGTCAGCTCAAAACAGACTTAAAGAATCCTCCCTAACAACATTAACCCCTTGCATTTGTCATGATAGACTCAAGCCTCTCGTTGGCCCTTACACTTCACTGCACCAAAGACTTATATTTTGCACAGTTCAAGTTAGCGTTGTTCACTGAAGCATGAAAACTGACCTAGGACACTGGTATCAATCAAGGGAGAATTACATGGTTAACTAGAAGCACTCGGAGAGCGCAGACCTCCGCCAAGGCTGATCAGTGGCCCCCCCTGTGGGCCCCCCCCCACGCCAAGGAGGTTATGTTTTTGCCAGGGTTTGTTTGTCTGTCTGTTTGTCTGTCCGTTAGTGTGCAACATAACTCAAAAAGTTATGGACAGATTTTGATGAAATTTTCAGGGTTTGTTGGAAATGGGACCCCCCGTGGGCCCCCCCACCCCCGATCACCACCAAAATTTAATCATTTCTTCCTTATCCCATTTCCAACAAACCCTGAAAATTTCATCAAAATCTGTCCATAACTTTTTGAGTTATGTTGCACACTAACGGACAGACAAACAGACAAACAAACCCTGGCAAAAACATAACCTCCTTGGCGGAGGTAATAAACACCTATGACCAGATTATCAAAATGTTTTCGGATTTTGGTTTTATGTTGTTTTTTTGGAGAGTCTACTTTTGTCTGATACACCCTGTATACCCTTTTGATTTGGACTGCAAGGAGAGAGCTGAAAAAGGAAATGTGTATGTCCGGATTTTTAGTTTTTTCCTGATTTCGGCTTCTGCAGCTTGAATAACATTAATGGCACCTATTAAATAAGTGTTGATCTAAGGTTCTTATCTAACCTGCACCATCCATCTCCTGCATCTGGAGGCATGTGCCATATGATTGAACACTTACATCAGTTTTTGTCATCAGCTCCATGTCAGTGAAACGATATTCCTTAATTATATGGGACAGTTGTCATTTTTTTCCCCTGACATGGCTGGTTATATAAAACACAAACCTGGAGGGAACATGACACAAAGGTAAAATGTGGAATTTGCAACACCTGCCATGAGTGTGTTTTTCTGATTTGACTTTTATCAAATTACATGCAGTTGTGGAAAAAATTATTAGACCACCCTTGTTTTCTTCTATTTCTTGTTCATTTTAATGCCTGGTACAACTAAAGGTACATTTGTTTGGACAAATATAATGATAACAACAAAAATAGCTCATTAGAGTTTAATTTCAGAGCTGATATCAAGCTATTTTCCATGTTTTCTTGATAACAGCCAAAATCACTTAAGTTCTTACATCTATAGCTGTGGCATTGTACTGACAAAAACAGTAACATAACCATTGTTTTTGATGACTTTGGATCGTCTAATAATTTTTTCCGCAACTGTATGAGGAGCACTGCAGAGGTGATCTTAGCCTTCTAAGTGATATATCTTTACCAAACGCAGTATTTATTTATTTTCACTGTATAAATTAGCCAAGAGTGAAGTTCAAGTGTTGTTTTCTGTGAAGAGAAGGCCTTATTGATGAGTTAAGTGGCATTGTCTGTGTCGTGCATGTGTAGGTAATGAAGCTTACAACAGCACCCATGCTCTGGTATCATATGTCAGCTTCAATTCCCATTACCATTAGTCCTAAGGTCGGCTGTAATTGGTGGTGCTCAGAGTCAGGGTGTAACTGACTGCGCCCGTGCAATACTGATGCAACATGTTGCTTACTGTCTGTGACGTGATCACATGTGACTAAACTGTAAAAATGAAAAACCTGATCTAAATGACAGTTGTCATTTATGTAAAGCTGCACAAACACAAAAACAAACACACCCCCATTCTTTGCAAGGTGCTGCACCTGTCGCATTTTCATAAAGCTACAGTCATCTCCGGGAGGCTGCCCGTTTGCTGCTTAGTGAGTCAGGTTTCTTTCTGAATTTGCAACAGATTGAGTCAGACTATTGAAAAAAAAATCCTGAGGGTTGTTTGTAGGTGAATATCTGGCAATGATGTGACATTTTAAGAGCACGGTACAAGTCAGCAGTGGATGAAATGCTGCTCAGGCTTTACATGCAGACTGTGACTACAGCTGACAAAAAAAAAAAAAAACAATAAAGAAGAAAAACTGGGAGACAAAGAGTAAAAAAGGAAAAGGGAAAAGGAATGAAACCCAAGGGAGAGGGAGACGATCAAAAACAAGGAGAGACACAGAGTGACATGAAAAAAGTCATGAAAGAATTCATTGGAGTTTTTTTCGGCGCTTTTCTCCCTCCTACTGCAATATTGTGTTTGCACACAGGTGTAGGCTTCCCCTGCTCCAGACAGGCATCGGCCTCAAATTGTTGTCTTATGCTAAGTTTGCCCTTCTAACTCTGTCATGAATTTTCCATCTGCTCCAAAGCGCAGCAACAAAATGTTCAATTGTCTCTGTGTAAATCTTACGGGCCCAGGTCGTAAAGCATTCGACAGCATCTGGGGATAAAGACGGAAGAGGAGGGATGGATGAAAAGAGGGAAACAAAGACATAAAGAGACGACAGAGATGGAGTAGACAGCAGTAAAATTTCAGAGAGGGATAGAAGACTTGGTGAAGACTAAAACTCTGAACTTATACCCTGTCCACACTAATATGAACGTGTTTCCCATCCAATGTAGTCTAATACTCATACCTTATATTTGTTCTCTTATAACCCAAATCTGGCTTAAGACTGTTTCCATGAAATAAATGCATTTTAAAGAAATTAAAAGTCAGACTGCTTTACTTTAACCTGTGTTTATTAATTTGAGTCAATGACATGTCTGTATCTTAAGGGCAGGATGCATGATGTGAACATGAGTGTTTTGATAGAGTATGGAGCACTGAGGTAAAGAAAACATTTGCAGTGTTTGACCTCTACTTTGCACTTTTCAGTTTGCTCTGATGATTGGGTTACATAATGCATTGGGATCCAGTTTTTGGCAGTAGAACAAATAGCCCCTTTTGCGTACTTTCCTTCATGCCTTGATGGTAGTATGGTTAGTTGCTGAATCAAATAGCTTATCAGCAGCAAAGCACTTTTATTAATCAATTATTGTGGTAACAAAGACACTACCTTCTGAAAAACAATAGCTTGGAACTTTTTGACAAAGTAAAACAGAAGATGTAACTCCATGCATCAACAGGCCATGGATCTGTACAGCATCATGTAGAGCCAAAAACATCCATATCATTGTGACATGGTAATATGCAATTATGTTGAGACGAGAGACAGAAGATAAGGGACAAAAGACAAAATATGAAACATTGATAAATAGAACATACAAGACAAAGCAAAGTCTCCACAAAACCATAATACTGTGATGGGTGATAGGATGGGGAATCTTAGTTTTAAGGCCGATATGATACGCACCTCGATACAGCATCTCTGATGCCATATATTAAAAATATGTGTGTGGCATCTTGTGATGCAATTCGATGCGATACAATACGATATGAGTCACACCTGTATAACGATACAGAGTGAATAAGCACATTCTGATTCAACACATTCATTCTTTTAATAGAATATGCAGTGCAATACAATGAGCTTGATTATTCATTTATCAAATAACAGCATGACTTTTTACAAACTGGCTTTTGTGCAATTTCAGAACATGTGCCTCATGTGAAAAAGGACACCCCCGTTAAATCTTTGTTTTCTTTACCATATAAATATCTGGGATTCTGATTTTTGTTTATAACAATGCTAAGATATGGAGCACATATACCAAAAGGGATGAAACTAAAGAAATACATTTTAAGATATGTTGGTAAATTCAATTCATTTGGGAGGAAATGTTGGGACACTCTTACGTTCATTATTCCTTCCAATGCCTAAAATGCAAATTGAATGCACCTGGTCAGGTGCAAATCAGTTGAAGATTGTTTGAAAGGCTTATTCAGAATTCTGTCTTTTAAATAATGAAGACAAGGGCGTCCAAACTTTTTCCTCATAAATAAATTATTAATTAGAATTTACCGACACATTTCAAATTTCCATCTTTTTAGGTATATTTTCTCCACATCTTGGTAGAGTTAGTTACAGAACAGCTGCCATAGGACTAGTACTTGGACTTGTCATCAGTGCCTTAGAGACTGAACACATGACCATCAACTGCACCCACAGCCTCCTCTTGAAATATATTGTCAGCAAACTAAACGTGTCGTACTTCAAATACCTTGGATCCATGATGACCTCTAGTAGAAATGACCTAACAAGACCAAAGGCCCTGGCCTGGTCTGCATTCTGGAAGCTGGACAGGATCTGGTGAAGTTCCACACTAACCACTGCTATGAAAATGAAGCTATTCAACACTACCTGTGTGTCAGTTATTCTCTATGGATGTGAATCCTGGATCATATTTGGTGAAATGGAAAACAAGATCAATACATTTACCACTTTTTGCTACAGGATCATGTTCAATGTTAAACACCTTGATCATATCAGGAGCATACAAATAGATAAGTCCACCAACACACACCCCCTCATCAGAACAGTATGGCAGCAACAGTTGCGCTTTATTGGTCACATTCTCAGAATGTCTGCGGAAAAGCTATGAAGGACATATGCACTGTACATCCTGACCCATGGCAAAAGGCACTCAGGTTGGCAGAAGATGAACTATCTAACCTATGTCTGGAAACTGCTGGAGGGATGCAGAGGGTGCCCTCAGCCCAGAGGCCATTACTGCTTTGGTTGCGGATCGAAATCATGGATGAGAGTTGTGGTCGACTGCACTGACAATATTTTGCATGCATAAAATTTACAGAGAAATTAATGAGTTACCCTAAAGTTAATGTACGTCATTTTCAGTAGAAATCTGTTCTACTGACATTCACTAATTGAATATCTTCCTGTGCATTTATTTCAAGTCACTTTGACTGGGTTCATCACCTTTTTTTGTCTTGAGGTTTCCATTTGTTTTCTTTTTCCCTTAATAATTTCAGCTGTCTCACCTGCCTGCCAGCCTGCCTGCCTTTGCGGCTGTCTGCGCACAGCACTTGCGTCCTAACATGAATTCACTTTGGCCTCTGGTTGTATTTCCTTGTCGGAGACATATTCCCTCAGAGGGGGAATCAAAGTTCTATTTTTACACGATGTTTTTGCGTATCCATGTAATTGATTTGGTCATCATAGGATATGTTGCATTGTATTTGGGGATTGTTTTCAGAAAATAGGTACAGCTGGGATATAGAAGCTGTCATGTAGCTGTCAAAAGGCCCACACTGGACATAGGATGGGTAATGCATACAATAGAAGACACACACTCTTAACATCCACACATTTACACTCACATACTCACACACAACCACTACATTGATTAAACTGTATAGTTGTGTGTTGTAGAGGTAGTTGATGGTATAAAGCAGTTTTTGCATGGAAATTAGTAAAAATGTAAGAAAAGCACAAATTTACTGAGTCTTTTATAAATATAGTTTATCCAAAAACTCAGATTTAACTAGGCCAATAGTTCAGAATGTTCCATTGGATAATCATTATAGTAAGTAATATCTTTCAGTTGCAACAAGGCCTTTAACATTAGCTAATGTAGTGAGTAGCTTTTCTTTTCTTAAACAACCTTTAGTTTGATAGAGAGCGTAAAGACTGGACTGTGTTTCAATGAAGAAAGGTCATGTGGTCTGATGAGTCCAGACTGACCCTGTTCCAGAATAATGGGTGCATCAGGGTGAGAACAGAGGTGGATGAACAGAGGTGGGGCCAGTGTTATGATCTGGTTTTCCTTTAGTTGGTTCTGTCTAGGCTCAGCAATGTCACATATCCAAAAAATGAAAGAAGGAAATAAATATTGTTACATTGCATAAAATGATGCCGCAGCGAATGCGTACATAATAAAAGCTAAAGTCAGTCTTGCAAAATATTAGATTGTGGGACCTTTTTAGTCAGCATGTAGCAGTAGTTAAAACACCGACAGAAACAAAAGTTTGGCTATTCAGGAAATTAACATATTAGGAAGAACAATGTTATACGTCGGCTATTCCCTTATACTGTCATTATCTATGTGTTATCTCATATGTCTGGGTTTTTTTTCCTCAATAACCTCATAATCAGGATGTCACGGTCTCTCATACCTATAATGCAAAAAGACCTTTAGAGAAACACCCTCATACACACACTTACATGCAAGCAAGCAAGCACTTGTGTACAGAAACACCAAGAAAGGGACTTTTCACAATATACACCCAGAAGCCCACATTCACAAAGAGCCCTGAGAACACTGTGGCAGCATAGTTCAGATTAGTAATCCTGTTATGCATACTTAGACATGCTAATGCTAATCCACAAAGAATGCAGCCCACAGCTGCCAAAAAACAATACCAAAACCCTAAACCTGTACATCCGCCGTGATCTAAGAAATATGAAGACACCAGCAGAAACATGCTTACATAACCTGCATATCAAACACAAAGACCCACATTTTAACTTTACTAAACAGACTTTATTAGGAAGAAAACGTTAAAGTCAGACACAATGGAGACACAGATAAGTATTATCACACAAATACACATCAAAAGCCAAAAATAGCAGTTAGGAGAAATATGTGTTTGTGTACTTGATATGTAAAACAATCACACTCACGCATCCAGAAAAGCAGCATTTAATAAGGCTTTCAGTGCTACTGTGGTGCGTCCGTAGCTCAGAAAATCAATCTTTTCTCCATTTGGATGAGATTATGTTTTTAATATCACTGGTTTTTTACCCATAATGCCTCCCTTTTAATGTTATCATGCTCTTTGAGTCACAGATATAGTATAAAAAAAAAACAAAAAAAAACAGGGATGGGGGGGGGGGGGGGGTTATAAATGAAAGGATATTACACAAGTACATACACAAGCACAAGAAAATGGAAGGGATTTATGATGTTTGGAGCTATCATTAGCATCAGCATTCTGGCGTTTTTTTTTTTTTTTTAACAGTAGTTCTAAGAAATGCAGTGAAGTTCACTTTATGGACTGCCCTTTTATTTTTATACTGGTTGGTGTGCTATCGCAATCCAAACACTCCTTAATGGCTGATTATGCAGGACCATGATCTACAACTATAAGCCATTAGCTATCTGTTTAGCTCAACAATGTTATGATGTCTTGTTTTCTAGCTAACTGAGTATTCAATCTATTTTCAGAGCATGTCACTAGACTCTACCAGCTGCCACCATATTTACCAGCTAAGTGTCTGAGTCAGTGTCTTTGTGTTCATATTCCCTGTAGCCACAGTAACCACATTGTTGTCCGTGGCTCCAGTATTCCCCTGGTAGGACGGCTTATCACTGTGAAGGCCAAGT
This sequence comes from Sphaeramia orbicularis, assembly GCF_902148855.1. Taxonomy (NCBI): domain Eukaryota; kingdom Metazoa; phylum Chordata; class Actinopteri; order Kurtiformes; family Apogonidae; genus Sphaeramia; species Sphaeramia orbicularis. Next base: position 39,037,408 of record NC_043961.1, read on the forward strand.
GGTTGTGAAACGGGGCATCTACAGGGACACTCACTACCATTATAATGCCTCAAATCGATACTTCATGTCTTTCTCCCAGGACACATTTACAGGGAAAATGTGATTTTTAAGGCTCTTCAGGCTGTTGCCACACTGCCCTGCCCTACTCCTTTCTTTAAGAAAAACAAAATAAAAAATGCACAAAGCATTCTTGGCAAGTGTCTAAAGAAGCCTTTTCATCTTGTGTTGTCAAAAGCCTCTTGGGTAATTTTTGATCAAGCAGAAAAGAAATACAGCCTTAGCTACATACTTTTAAGATGACAGTTTGACGTATGTCGGATTAATCGGAGGTTCACTGATGTTGACATTTACTGTCAGCAAACATTTGTTTTGAATTCATCACAAAAGTCTAATTTTCTGAATGAGGCCATGCTTTTACTCTGGTCACAGAAAACTGTTTGAATAGCCCCCTAAAACACAAGCACTCATTTTATATAGATTTTTTTCTCTCTCCTTTTTAAACTACTTTCATGAGCCTAGGTTCAAGGAATTAATTAGTATTTTTCCTTTTTTTTTTTTAGGATTTTGTGTATCTGTTGCACATGAATTTCACCATGTTATGTTTAAGAAAAGAAACAACAGAAATGATTAAATAATAGCAAACTATGCTTCTTAAAATAGATTTTATTCACAGAAAATGGTTTGATATACACAATAAAAAGCAAAGTCAGTTGAAATTCATATTACAATCCTTTATAAAATACATGATGAATCTGAGAAAATTTGATTTTAGTTTTTGTTTCATTTTAGCAAAGTGATGTCTTTCTTACAGCAGTCCTTTACAATTTACCAGTAGTATCACAGTATAGCACTTATCCTTTGTTCTAAAAGTGCAAGATAGTATATTATATTTCACATATTGAAACAAATCTCTCCAGGTTACACATAAAAGGGTCACAGTTTTGTTTGTTTGCTTGTTTTTCAGCAGTGGAAGCATTAAAGTCGATGCAAATACCAGTGATGTCTAAACTTTAGCTGAGGCCTTACTGACAAACCTGCTTCTATAACAGCAGGGTTTAAAGAATCTACACACACTAAAGCAACAGTTGAACAATACTACAGGAAGTAGAATTTTGGCACCATAAAGGCAAGAAAGGACCAATAAGAAGATATACAGATCCTTACAACCTATAAGATAGTTGGCCTTTTCTTCAGAGGAAACAGTATTCTAAAACATTTGAATAAAACAAACTGCATTAATCATGTTTTATTAATTATTACTATTGTGTCATTAGGCACCTGTAGCATGTAGAGAAAATTATGACAAGTCTGTTACTAAAGACGTTGAGAAAGCTTTGTTGGGTGTTGGGCGAAGTCAAGGTTAACATCTGGTCAAAAAAATTAAATTACAGTAATCTACACCAAACTTGTATTTTTGGGGAGGTAATTACATATATTTTCAGGAAAATGTATTTTGAAATGAGAAAAAAATTTGTGGGAAAAAAAAATTGAGGAGTTTAATGAGTGAGAATGTTTGGAAAGTGACAAAGTTTTCTGCCGTCATTCTGGGTTCATTTTATAAACTCTCACAAAGAAAACTAAATTTATTCCAAATACATTGATATTTGACTATTATATTATTTATGTCATATTCTGAACACACAGTGTTTAAAATTAATAAACGCATATATCTATGCAAAATACATTTGAATATAATGTTAATATGATTTGTATGTTTTAAATATTGTAAAAAGAAAAAAAAGTATATGATATTCATAATTGAAATTTAAAAAAATTTAATTTGATATTTACTTTTGTTGTCCATCCCTGCCATTTGTCAAAACTCTTGCTATTTAGGTATGATAAAATATTTTTTTTCCTCTAACCAATTATTAGGTTGTAAAACAGAGGGTTTAAGGTATACACTGAATACATTTTAGGATGAAAATGTCATAGGACCTTACCTTTTGAGAACTTTTTTGTCCATCTGTGATGCAGTTTTTGATATTTTTCATTTAAATATATTTGAAACTAAATTTTGCCCTTTGAGTATGTTTAAGATGGCATTTAGACCTTTCCAATTATGTGTAATATTTGTCTTAAACTTGTCTGGTTCAAAAGTAATGAATCAAAAAGTAGTGGGCGGTCCCTCCATGACGCCCTTGACCTTACCCACTGGTAGTTTATCAAACTGAACAATGAAATGTCCTCATACTTTACCATGTGCAAGTACACATTCAGTCCAGACTAAGTATTAATTGACACTTTTACATAGATGTTGCAGTTGCACTTAAAGCTATGGGCTAAGAAGGACATATGGAGTATGTTTGTAAAGTGATTTATTCCCACACCTTTAAAAACAAATCTCCAAACACACAGGAACACAAACTGCTCGGACACTCCATTGTTTTTGGTGGATTTTAGTTGACAGTAATTTGGCAGAAATTGCAGATTCTATGGATTAGGCCATGTTTTTACATTATGAGGCCCAAAAATGTTTGTTCTGATTAGTGTGGACAGGACATATATTTTCTTTCATTTCAGTTGAGTATGAAAGTTTCAGTAAACAGTGTTTCCAAAGCAACGAAATACAATATACACCAACAATGAAATATAAACTGTCCTTTATTTAGTTATTGGGTCCTATCATTTATTACATGTATTAAATGAGGTTTCAAGTTCCTAAGTTGCATTTAAGAACAGGTTGACTGTCAATGAAGCCAGTCAGCTGCTCACCCATAATGCTTAGGTATGGAGTCCTCTTCTCATCCAGCTGTCCTATTTAGTCTCATGTTTTGTGCCAAGGAAATAATACCCAGACCACCTGCCAATGCTTGTGGCAAGACAACAAGATGGATACCTAAACTGTGCATACTTAGGCGCCACCTGTTAGCTGACGGTGACAATACAATAATAAATGAGGTCACGGTGTCCTCCATATTGTGTTTGTGCCCGTCGTCAATCAATCCTGTTTGCCTTTCCAGATTAGCTCGGTCTCAACTTCTACAACCCAGTGTAAACATGGTGGTATTGGATCAGTTCTCCTTCGCCCCTGTCAGAACCCTGTCAGAGTGTGCCTGATTGGCTGATCTGCTCTTGAGATGGCCAATCGTAGTGTTAAATGGAGCTGAACCTGGCGCCAGATGGGGGTCCTCTGCTGTTATATGATGAACTGTTGAACCCATCAGCACATGGGCTGTTGAAGTGTGAACAAATGGGGTCGTGCTGTAATGTGTCAGGTGACACATATTGTGGATCACTCAGGGGGAAAATTGAGGTTTAATACACCTGTGGGCTGATTACCAGGACACAGACGGCAGGAAATGTGTGAACTTGTCTCTTGTGTGATTGCTTGCTCATGAGTCTCATGTAACTGCAATATGCTTGATCGGCACAGATGAGCTGAAACTTGCACTACTGTACGGAGGGCAGCTACTATTCATTTACTGATGGTGGTACCCAAATGGCAGTCTGACACAGTAGAACCTCATATTACGAGTTTAACCCATAAAGACCCAAACAGCGATCTCTGACACAATCCAACTACAGATATAAACAGTTTAATACCTGTTGATCCACTAATCCTATCAATAATTGGTGTAAAATGCAGTCATGGTCAATGGATATAACCCATTTGGACGTTCAGAGGCTCCATAGTTACCATGGAAACAATGTCATCCTCTACAACATTGATTCCCCAGTAAAACCCATGGAGTGGGATCAATGACAGTGGATGGACACACTCGTCTTCACATTCAGTTAGCAATATCTTTGTTGAAAAAGTAACTTTTTCTTAATTTTTCTCAGTTTTGATGTAATTAACTTTGAATTTACTCTGAGTTTTTATGAACATTTACATGATATGTGAATTAAATATAGGAAAACACATGATTTGCACCAAAAAAAAATGCAAAATACAGAGGATAATAACATAAAAATTGCTTATAAATCAGTTTAAAAAAGGTAGAAAAAGAGAAAAATTAATTTCAGAACTGACACAAAAGTAGCACTGGGTCTTTTTGGGTTAAGATGTTCCATGACTGAGCTCACTTTTTGATTTACTCATTTTACAAATCAATTTTGCCTATTGAAATAGATTGAAATATCATTAATCTGTTTCAGCTCCCAAAAACCAACAGAAAAAGTTAAAAAGAAAATGATAATTATAAACACATGATAAAAGAGGATGCAAAATAAATGAACTGGTTGTAATAACTTATTTACTTTAAAGATGAGATCTGTGTGCGAGGAAGATGGAGCAGGAGGAAGAGGAAGAGGAGGATTATTGTTTGGAAGGAGAATTTCCTTCCATTAAAGTGTTCTGGCCTTTTCTCTCTCGCTTCACTTAATTTGGACTTTTTGGCCTCACTTTCATCACCGTCTGCACGTACAGGTCATTTCATTAAAAACTTTTCGCGATGTTCCCTCAACAAAATGAATACGTGGACTGAGCGAGCGGAGGCTGCTCCTGTTGGGGGGAGCATGAGTGAGCTCTGTGCTGACAGCGGCAGCTAGAATGAAACTACAGATCTAAGACAAAAATGCCGCGTTTCCACTACGTGGAACCAGCTCAACTCGGCTCGGCTTGGCTCGGCTCGAATCGACTCGACTCGGTATTCCTGGAGACCATTTCCATTACAGGATACTTCTGACTTTATAGTACCTGGGCTTCATAGCGATGCGGCACGTTTTTTCCGTGTCATCTGCTCATAGAGATTTGCTGATAAACTCGCTCGTTGCTTGTTGTCTTGTCTACCACTAAAGACTGAATCTCCTTGACTGACCATGGTGTAGTTTTGGGCTGTTATCATGTGGATTAATGTACCGCTATATTTACTGTCCACTTCCACATCTGTTTTTTTTAAAACGGTGGGTCACAGAGAAAACTGTCTGACCAATCAGTGGTCTGCAGTGTGATACGTCTGGTTTAGTGTCGCTTGGAACCTTGACGGAGGTGATACCAAAAAACTAGTACCGGGTACCAGATTCCAGGTCCTTTTTCATAATGCTAATGCAAAAAGGCCAAGTCAAGCTGGTACCACACAGTGGAAACGTGGCAAAATACTCACAAACTGTGTTGCAGAAAGCAAATAATTCGTACTATGGTACACTTGTATTACTCGTAGGTTCTAGTGTGTAACTAAACTGCAGATCCAATGAAGTTTTGCCGTACATGTACTCCAATCTGTTTCATTTTGCTACAGAGGTAATTAATATCACAAATTTGTTGCGACAAAATGTATTTTTTATTGGACTATCCAATACATGTTTTGTCCGTTACTGGGCAGGAGGAAGTTGGGGTTAACAGAGCACAGGAGATTGTACCTGGAGTTGGCATCCAAACTCCTGAAGATGGTTTAATAGTTCACTTTGTGTGCTTTAGGAGGATCACACTTAAGAGATGGCAGACAATAATCATAAATAGGTTTTCATTAGTAATAAACCACCATGTTTGTACCTCAAGTTCTAAAATGACAGTGTTTTAATTTATCTTAACTTTTCCATTTGATAGGGTGTGCTATCTAGTGTTACGGTACATTTCCATCACCAACTATAATGAAGTATACAAATACTGTCACATCTTATCCACTGCTGTTTGTGGTGGTGAGGCGGGGTCCTGTAGTCTGGAACTTGACCACTATATATCACAAAATATTACACAATGAAATAGAAATGCTGATAAATACTTTATTAGTAATTTCTATCTATGTTAAAACTTTGTACAACTCGTAAACAGAACCCAGAGAAGGTGTAGTAGTTTTGGTTTCTGTCAGACTGCAAGAATTACAATATATTTCTGAAACTGTATCCATAAACAATTTGAACAACAAATTGTATATCAAGTTTGTGATTTTATTGGGAGAATACAATGCAATATGTCACCTATGAACAATTTACATTCCCCTTATTTTTTTTGTAAAATTCTTTTTATTAGCAATACTTAACTGTATCGTTGAAGTTAAACATTCTGTGACTGCATCATGTTTAAAAAAAAAAAGACACTTTTGCAGTTGGAATATAGTTATATATGGATTTGAGATTAACAAGTGGATCTTGTCATTGGACTGTTTGTGGAAATGGTTTTATCTTACTATGGTCAAGGTCAAATTTATTTCTATAGCACATTTACAACAATGCAAAGTGTTGAAAGTACTGTATAAGGATATAGGTAAAAATATGAAATATAATAGAATTAATGAAAATATATAGATATAGAAGATAAGATATACTAAAACTGAAAAAACATATACACCTTAATAAAATAAATAGTATCTAAAAATATGACCAGAAGATAAAACAAATAAGTCACACTTATTGCTTTGGTATATACTTTGGTACAAGGTATTACTTTGGGATATGTACTGCACTTTTTGACATCTGTGTTGAAAAGAATTCCTGGTGGTGGAGAGACCTGTTGGTAATTGTCTTAAGACTTAACACTAATACAGTACATTGGTATTCATTGCACCATCAAACCATATTAATTACCCCCCCCCCCCCAAAGGGGAGACAAGGGGGATTGTTTTTGGTTTGGTTTATTTGTTTGTTTGTTGATACTCAAATACTAAAACCATTGGTTGAATTCATACCAAGTTGGGTTTATACATTGCCAGTGACCCAGAATAGATCTCATTACATTTTGGGAGAAGTAGGTCAAAGTTCAAATTTTTTATGAATTTTTAAAATCCCCCCCCATTTACTTATGATGGGCACAATTTCAAATGTCTGCAGCAGCAAAACTATTAGTTGAATTCATACCTAATTGGCTTTACAGATTGCCAGTGACCCAGAATAGATGTGGTTACATTTTGGGAAAAGTAGGTCAAAGTTCAAATTTTTTATGAATTTTTTAAATCTTTTTTTTCTCCCATTTACTTATAATGAGCGAAATTTCAAATGTCTATAAAAACATCAATTTTGTTTCAATTTACTTCAAACTTGGCACTTATATAGAGGCAATTAATATGCTGACATCAGCACATGCATAGACATGATGACATCAGCTGGATCGAAGCCAAAATAAGCTACAATACGTGCGAGGGGTGGGGTTTGTTGTACCTGGCACCACTTGTTTCTAAATGAAATGAACACCAGCTTTCAGTCTTTTGTGTTAGGGTTAGGGTTTCGTGTTTTCAGTATTTTGTGCACAGATGTTAAATATCCTCAGCTCTTTGGTTCTTTCTCCATTCTGTCAGAATTTCAGTGTCACTGTTTCAGAAATGAACAATAGAAACAACAGAGTTAATTTGGATCCATGTATTTATTTTAGCTGTAATCTAAATAGTCTCTGTACATGTTTGATTCAGTCAAGGGCAGCAACCACCTGTGAATGTAATATACTTGTAGTCTTTTTCCCTCCTTTACTTTGCTAACTGAATTACACACCTTGGATTTATCAGTATAATGTATAATGCAGTGTCTGCCCTTGAATACCTGACTTTAAAATATTACTTCTGAAGAGTTAACTATTCTTGCTTTATATATAAATTATGCATAAAATATTCCATATTCTGTAACAATCATATTTTTAACTGAAACATATATTGAAAATACAGCACTTTCAAAAAGCACTTAACTCCACCATTAAAATGTCTCTTTGATGCCTCATTTCCATTAAAAACGGCAGAAAAAAGAGACAGCTTTTTTTTTTTTTCTAGCTCAAAGCATAGGACAGAGAGTGACAGATGTATTTTATTATTTTATTTTGTCGTTCTTTTTTTTTTTTAAGTGATATGTACGGCTTTATGAGTGTGTACGTTGCCCGTGATTGAGTTACAAAGGCTTGTGTGAACGTGTTGTCATTGAAGGCATTCAGGCTGTTTTTTTTTTTTTTTTTTAAGGAACATTTCATCACCACCGCAGCCATTGACGACTCACGGCAGCTATTACCGCTATTGCCAAGGTTAGGTGCTTAAGCCGTTAGCTCAGTGGATTCTACTGCCAACCTTGTGTTGTTATTGCGGAGGGGGCGAAGATGAGAGAGACAGGGGATTAAACCAAACTCCCACGCAGCAGCATTACTCTATTAATCGGCTGCCTTTGTCTATCAAGGTTATAACAAGATGCTGCTTTGGAGCATGTGTACAGGTGACTGAAGAGCAGGATCTCTGGGTTCTTTCTAATCTCATACTTTACATCCACTTTTATGTATTTCACCTTTAACCAACTTTTCTTATACTTTAAACTGTTCTCATTCTCTTTTCTCTTTCGTGATCCAACTCCATGGTTTGTGTCTTCCTCATGTGCTTTAATTAGTGGTTCTTCTCATTCAGTTCTCTGTCAACTTCTGCCTCTTCTTTTCTGTCTTGCTCCTTCATTTTCAACCTGTTTAAGGCTCATTTATGTTCACTTTACGTACGAAAATAGGTACGTCTGTTTCTAACACTGTCATGCGTCACTGCCTTCATACTTTCATGCGTCCAGTGTGTTGGAATGAGTGTTTCTCAATCAATCCACCAGAGGGCGCCGCTCTTAGTTAACATACTGGCCAAACACCACAAAGAAGAGTACATTTTTTTGAGAAGAAGAAGATGAAGAAAGTCAATAATAACAAACATGGTGACGACAGTGGAGGCTTTACTAATGTGGATATTAATGCTGATATTCAGAGGGGGGTAGCTGCCATAAATATGTCGGTACACTGTAACAAATTCCTCTAATTTCTACACTAAACAATTACAGTAGCCTCTTGTTCTAACAAATTACAAGGTGTAACTGTATATTGCAATGCATTATGGGTAAAAAATATTTACGGTAACTTCAAGCATTTATTCATAGTATCACATTATAAAATTACAGGATGGTTGTGTTTTCACTTGGTCCTGACTGTAAACTATACATAATACAATTAAACACTGTTAATATTAGAAGGCATAAAAGAGGACATGAAGGCGGACATGGGGGAGTGAACCCCACATCCATCCACTCAATAAAGTGGAAATAAAACATTATTAGCTCACAAAACTAAAATGTGATTTAAGTAGTAACTTCATGCAATATAATTTGACCGTGTAGACATCTATTTTTTTTTTTAACTCGGTGTGTATTGTAGACATATCAAAACCAGCATTGTTGTAAGAAAAATATTTTTGCATTTGTGTGTTACTGTATTTCACATTCTTTTATTTATCTTAGTCATGTTTCATACAGAATATACAGGGTGTGGGACTCAGAATCCACCTTTTTTGCAAATGTTAGCTAGCAAAAAGCTGGTTAAATTAAGCTAACACTAGCTGCGTGCATTAGCCCCGTTCGAAAATTACTCTGACAGTCCAGGGTCCATTAGCACTGTTAGCCCCGTTAGCACCAGTAACACAGCTACAGTCAAACTCGAGCAGTCAAAGCTAAAAAAACTAAAATACAATAAATGGTTGCCTCTAATATAAAACAGCAATACGTTGCTGTAATTTATATACATCACAAACCTGTAAAAATTATCCAGTACTATACTGTAATTATTTTTACAGTCATTAGCAAACAATTTTACAGCACTTTATTGGTAACATTTTTTGCCTGGTATTTACTATAAATTCTTCAGGAAATGTTTTCCAGTGTAGTTTTTTAGTAACTCACAGTTGCTCTTTGGAAAGTTCCGCCATTACTGAAAATTATTCACTTAACTTATTAACACTGCCTCCACGGTTCCCGGTGGTACTGCTCCATATTCTCCATCTGGGTACACATCTACAAGCTCCCAGAAAACAGACAGAATTACGTACAGAATGTACGCAGAGGACAGACAGAACGCTCCGTCTGTATCTGTCTGCATCTTTAACGTAGAGCAGAAATGAAGCTTTATCCATGCCCTCATCACCCTGTGTGCCTCTACGTGATCACTGTTGCTTTCCTCCCACATAGATGCTTTATTACTCATGTAGTCCGCCTGCTTTTTCAGAGCAGTATCTCTGTTGAGAACGTGTCGATCGCGTGGACCAAAAGCTGGTGTTGATTAAGTCAAGTGCTTCGTTTTTGTGTTTGTAATCTGATGTTATTTAGTGATATGTACAGACCTTAGTGAATATCAGGTGTTCAGTGGCGCTGTGGTTATGTTAAATGCAATATTGAATATGAGCCAACAGTACCTGCAGTTCAGGAAATGACACACACACACACATATATTTTTTCTTCATGGCACTAAACTTGATCTCTAAATTAGTTTTCTGCACCTCTCTATCCTTGTGTGTCAGTACAGGTTATTTATTTACTTTTTATGTACTTATTTATTTATTTAGCCTCAGATTTACTCTGTTGAGCTTGTTATTTTCTTTTTGCTTTTGGGGTTAAAGTTCATTGTGAGAAGGTAAAGGCAAGGAGACAACTATCCCTCATGCCATGTTAGGATGCTGGCAGTTTCCTCTGAAGCCCCCACAAACTTGCTGCACAGAAAAGAGAATAAGTTAATAAATAAAATGAAGAGTTTTTTTTTTTTTTTTTTAATCTTGTATTGGATCTTGTCATGCATCAGTGTATTGGTGATCCGAACACTGATGCCATGTTTTACATATGGGTGACAATCGAGAACCAGAACCCAGTAGCTGAATTCCTTGGAATCGTTTGGCCTCCTGCGTAACGATTCTGCTTATCGATTCTGCCTCCATTGTGCATGCGTGATGACGTCACATGTACACTGCATTATTTTGGTTTAGAATGTAGCTAACATGGCGTCAAGGCAGAAATGCTCCAAAGTATGGCTATATTTCACAAGAAAAGATGACACTAGGCGACTTGTAATACTTGCAAAGCTTCCATTTCTTCAAAAGGGGGAAATACCACCAATATGTGAAAACATTTGTCCACAAAGCATGTGATTCATTTACAGGTATGTCACATGTTTGATATGCCACTTAGCAACACTTGTGAATCTAGTGGCAGAGCAAACACCAGGGCGTCATCTGGGCTCGGTTCTGGGGGGGGGGCAACAAATGTCCTGCCCCCTCAAATAAAAGTTTCCGAAGGTAGGGAAAAGGAAAATGAGGTGCACAACAGCAAGAGGTATAGAGGAATTAGTAAAGTGTCATAAGTTTCACTTTCACTTTGTACAGTCGTGTGCCCCCCCCCCCCCCCCCCGCACCACCAAACCGGGCATACTGTATATGTTATATTTTCTGTGCAGAGATGGAAATATAAAAGCCAGTTAATAAAAACAAACCCATTTGTACTCTTTTATTCCCTCACCCAATGAGAATCAGGAAGAGAATCGATAAGGAATCAGATCAATAAGCAAAATTGATAATGGAGTTGGAATCGTTAAATTCTTATCAATTCACCATCTCTAGTTGTACATGTTAGTTCAGGTACAGTTACAAGGGTAATCTGACATAGTTAAGTATAGGTTGTGTTTCAGCCACATGTTACTCACAGAAACTAGAATATCGTCGCTGTCGGGCAGAAGCCTTGTAAGTTCATTTTTGGTCTTTTTTTTTTTTCATAAAACAGTTCTATTGGTCAGTCTTCATGTTGGCCTGACAGTTTTAGAAATATTTAACCAGTGAAAGTGTTGAAAATGGCCTGTGACTATTAACTCCATTCATTTATTTAGAATATACATTGTTTTTCTGGTTTCCTGAAAAACAACCATTTTGAACATAAGAGGTTTCCACCCGACAGCAATGATATGTTCCCTTTCAAATGAAGTTTAATACATATTTTACACTTGTTCTGTTTTTTTGCACTCATACTATATATAAGTGACCATATTTAGCATTAATTCAAATCAAAACAAACATCTACAAACTACATACATTTGAAATAAGTACAAATAAACAGTTCCTTAATAGTTTCAACTTATGAAGATCTTTGTACCTTTAAATGAAACAGTGAGCAGGAATGATATTACAGTCTACATCCTCTCTGAATTGTAGCTGTTGGCTTCACTTTTCCCACATCATTCCCAGTGCGACTCAAGTCCATCTGTCCTTCAGTCATTTAACAGTCATATCACAGCTTTACATCAAACCACACTTTGATAGTAGCTATGGATGGGTGACAAAAGAAAGGAAAAAAAAAACCCTGACCCAGACAGCGCTGTCAACGACCATCATAATATATAAAAAAAAGTGAGTTGTCAGAATAGTGTTCATCCCTCCAGTGGACTTCACAGACTTGTAGAATAAATGCCAACACCTTAGTAACACACTTTATGGTGATTTTTCCTTTAATTTGTCACCCATCTTAATACCAGTGTGCATTATCATAATGCAACATCCACACTACACACTAACCATTCATTTACCCTCACCAACTTTAATCTTCTATGTGCTGTTTGCTCATTTGTTTGCCCGGCATATTCCATTAATCCTTGTTTTAAAAAAAAAAGAAAAGTGATGCAGAGCCATCCTGCACATGAAGTGTTTCCTTTGTGCATGTGTGCAGTCTAAACCTTTATCCTTGTATGATTGTATGTTTGTATTGTTTGTCCTTGAGCTGTTTATGATGTCTACAAACTGGAGAAAAAAGTAAACGTTATGAAAGGAAGTGAAAGTTATGGTACTCATTATGTTTCTTTTCCATGTAGCCCTGTTTCCCAGAAATTCTATAAGTTGCCAGTCCAATTACATTTTCATAGAAATGTTCTACCGCCCATTTGTTATGTAATCAGTTGCCTTGCTTTTTTATGTCAGGAAACACAATTTGTCCCTGATGGATCTGCTGGTTCCTTCCCATTCCTCAACTTGTAGGAGATTGACAGGGCAGATGGTAGACTTACTAAATCCAGGACTTTAAGTTCACATCCTGATACTTGTTGAAGCTGCGTATGTCTTTCGTCACCAATTTTTCATCAAATCTGTAAAACCCGAGTCATAGCCTAAGTATCACAAATCCGTAAGTCTTTCTGTGGTTACACACCTGAATCTCTTCTCTCACAGTGAACAATTTTGAAGTGTACTCCACCAAAAACACTGTATGTGTTTACAGAGCCGGTAGGTCATTCGGGCATTATCGGAAATTTGTCGCGACTTGCATTGTGGGAAGCGGAGTTCCATGCATCCGCTTTCGATTGGTCAACATGTTTGTTGTTACTGCTACTGCGGCTGTGTAGAGCTCCACTTCCCACAATGAACGCCACGACAAATGTCCAAAAATGCCGAAGTGACCTACTGCCTCGGTTTGTGGTTTGTTTATGGGGGAGTACACTTCAAAATTGTTCACCGTAAGTGAAGAGATTCAGGTGAGTAATCACAGAAAGACTAACGGATTTGTGATACTTAGGCTATGACTCCGGTTTTACAGATTTAATGAAAAATTGGTGACGACAGTCATACGCATTCTCAGTATTTAAGTTTAGACAATAATAGGGCAGTTGTTGTTTGGTTTAAGTATTCATAGATATGCTGTACATAATTTTTCTGTCACATCTTTATGAACTATTAATGTATTCAATCAAACACCAGTAATTTTTAGACTGTAAACTGGTGTTGTCAGTGCATAAACCATAGACTGTGCATAACCAGTACGCAGCTACAACTATGGTCAGGCTGTACAACTGTCAATCTCAGCCTGACTTAGCAGACATCACAGTCTTCTATTCACTCAAAATTTTATAAAAGGAGTAATAGATATACTTTGATAGATCTACTTTATTGATCCCAAACTGAGAAATAGCAGAATAGGTACTGTTGGACTAGAAAACTTATTAGAACTTCTAGTTAAAATGAATGAGACCAGTAAGTATTCAGTCTCAAGTGTCTCTTTTTGAAGCCTTTTGGAACCAGAACTTTGTGGAGCAGCATCTGTTGCCTGTTTGTGATATTACACTTTAAGATACATCTGGCCCTTGCCTTTTGGCCTAAGCTTCAACTTAAACTATAATAATGTTGATGTCATAAAGAACAAAAATCATAAAATGTGGTTTTAAAGCAATTTAAATACAATGATTATGTGTTTACGTTTACAATCAGGATCAACATTTTGCTAGTTGGAACACAGAGATGAGTTCTCCGTTTCTGTGAGAATTGGGCTTTGTCTTCTTTTTCCTTTCATATCTTTATTTAATTACTTTTTGCTTTGATTTTTATTACTACACAAGTTTTTGATAGACCATTTGATGTCAGTTTAAGAATAAGATGGTTATTAACTCAATTACATGCTCTCTGTAAAGGTTATTTTATACATTTGTTTTTGTTAATAAATAAAATCATTAAACAAGTATTATCCATGCAATATGTAGGAAGTTATTTTACTTGTATTGAATTTGGCAGTGTCACCAAGGCTGAAGTTAGCATGTTTAAGATGACATATTTAACAAAAAAGGTTATAATGTAACAGAGAAACTGTAATACTTAGTTGTAAGAAATATTGCACTGGAAAAAATGAAATCTTACCAAGTGTATTTTTCTCATTTCTATTCAAAATATCTCATCATTCTTAATAAGATAAAATAACTTATTTTTAGACAATAGATCTTGAAAATCTTATTTCAAGAAATTTTACCAAGATAATTTTCACTTATTCCATTGGCAGATTTTTTTTTACTTAATTCAAGATTTTTTTTTTTGCTAAATTCAAGCAAAAAAATCTGCCAGTGGAACAAGTGAAAATTATCTTGGTAAGATTTCTTGAAATAAGATTTTCAGGATCTATTGTCTAAAAATAAGTTCTTATATCTCACTGAAAAGTTACTCTTTAGGTGATTATGTCTTATTTTAAGTGTGATGAGATATTGTGACTAGAAATGACAAAAATACACTTGGTAAGATTTAGATTTTTGCGTATGATAAAGAAGTGTTTATTTTTTTGTATTTTCTTACACAGTCTTTCACTTGTGTACCATTTTTTTTTTCTCTTTTCTTATGTTCTGTCGTCTTCTTACATGTTGTCTGAGTTGTGTTGGGCTCTTGGCATGCACATCTTGTGTATAGAGTATCTTCACCTTGGGATCAAATATGTCCAGTGTGTCTTTGTTTGTGGTTAACATACTTTTATATACATAAGAAGTTGTGTGTTGAATAGAATGACTACCAAGGTTATATGGTCTTCTCTGTGTGTGGGAGTGGATGTGTTGCGAATATGTGTACTATTTGCATGTCGTTGTGTGTGGGTGTGTGTAGATCTTAATACTTTCTATGTGACTTTTAAGTTGATAAATAAAAATGCCCACCTACCGATTTGACTGTGTGCATACCTGTGTGTGTGCATGTGTGTGTGTGTCTTTGTCCGTGTAGGTGCTTCCACTCAGGACTCAGATGCCATGGAGCCGGAGAAGCAGGTAGACAGCACCGTGAAAATGGCCGGAGTGATAGCAGGGATCCTCATGTTCATCATCATCCTCCTCGGTGTTGTTCTCACTTTCAAACGCAGGTAGGTACAGTAGTGAACCCAATGCTAGGGCCAAGTTTAAAGGTGCTACATGGAGCAGTTTAACAGTAATAAACCACAGACAAATACATGGAAACTTAAAAAAAATATTAAAAATTATTTAATTATTTATTTAGTGTCTGATTTCTAGTTATGACAAATATTGAAATAATAGTTACATATGTTTGCACTATGTCATTTTTATGATATATTAGCACTGCAGTTTAATATTAGTGTGATGGTTATGTTCTGTGAAGACAAACAAATTACAAACGTGTGTCAAACATGACATAAACAGTACAGTGCAAAAGTCTTAGACCAACATTCAGTCTGTTAGTTTAGTAAAGTTCTAAAGACCACACATATGCATATCTCAGTCTCTGTAGTAAGATACAATCTGGATATATGGGAAGTATGTACAGCAGGAAAATCAAAAATCAATTAACAGCCTCTAAAATCCAAAGTGGTCGTATTTAGGCCCTGTCCATACGAAGACGGTTTCGGTCGTATCCACAAAAGTTTTGTATCAGATAGGCCTTTTGTCCACACGAAACCGGCGTTTTCAGTCACTGAAAATGCAACTTTTTGAAACTGGGTCCCAGAGTGGATAAATTTGAAAATGCCAGTTTTGCGTCTTCGTCGGTATGACCAGACTGCAACTTTTCTAAAATGATGATGTCATAGCCCCACCTTTCTAACCTTTCACCCCGGAAGCAAGATGCCACTTCACAACAACAACAACATCAATAATGGCGGACTACAGAGTAGTTCTCGTGCTACAACAGCTATTGAGCTTTTTGGAAATACTGTATCAAAATCTTCGGCTACTCTTTCATTACAATGAGCAACAAACAACCACAGCTGACAATATTCACTACATGCTCTTGGATCTACCGCGGAGAGTGTTTGTTGTTCTTCTTCTTCTGTAGTCTATGGTTTGTATATAGCATGCCAAGCTTTATGCACATGCTCCACGTGTTGTCTGTTTTTTGCAAGAGCATTACAATGCCACATACAGGCCTGACATTTGTACTACATTGTTCTCAGTGGTTTCGTGTGGACGCAGATGTTTTCTGAAACGACTCCATGTTCACGGAGCACTTGTTTTAAAATGACAAACAAAAAAGATTAGATAGGAAAAGATGTGGTTTCATGTGGACATGGCCTTAGTGTGACATCCCTTTGCACTTAACATGTATTTAATGCTTTTGTAGACAGTAGACATTTATTGTATTCATTTTCTCATGATTTATACCAGGTTTCAATCAACACATGTCAGATGTTTCTAACTATTTGTGCTGCTTCTTGTCATGGGGTTAGAAGTCACACTAAGTAGTGACTTTAACCTTTAGCATTTAGTTCAGTTTCTATGTGTCTTTTGAGGCTGTGCACATATTTCCTGTATTTTCTTGTTGTATCTGAAGAAAAGAGAATGAAAAAATTAATTTGTACATATGATGTATGCTAATTTCCACCCTGCAAATACAACAAAGCTGTAGGTGGCATAAGATGTTTGCACAGTACTGTGTGATAGGTTATTATGCATTTTTGGTCCAAACAGCTGCTAAAATTATTATTTTTTACAAAATAAAAATAAATAAGTAAGTAGTTAATAATACTGGATGATGTTAGTCATTAATTTCAGAAGATATAAAGAACTCTGAAACATCTGTGAAATCCCATAGGGGCTATTGACAGCAATTCTACAAAAAAAAAAAAAAAAAAAAAATCTCTATTCAAACAAAATAAAAGAAAGAAAGAAAGGAAAAATTAAAATATGGACTTGTGATGAATCCATGTATGGTTCATTCATTGGTTATTTGGTTTCAAAATAAAATCAGAAAAACAAAATTTCTGGCTGTTTTTTTTTTTTTTTTTGTTTCGTGTCTTTTAAACAAAATTGGAAAAACCTTAAACTCAAAATGAAACATCAGACCGTTTTTGGAGTTATACAGTGGAAAGAAACACTGAAAAAACAGCTTTTACGGTTTCGTTTGGTGTTGTTTCTCTAGCATGTATTCCAGTGGATGTCAAGTATCCTCTCATAAACTTCCATCCATAGGCCAGACCTGTCAGGCCATAACTGTCATTTCCAGTTCAGTGTCGGAAACATGGTTTGGACATCTAAGCAGAACCTCCTGACTGTCGTTACAGAGCACCATGTTGCTCCCTGATGATATAAAGCATGGGTCACCAACCCTGGCCCTCGAGATCTACTATCCTGCATGTTTTCACTGTATCCTTCTTCCAACACACCTGATTAAAATGATAAGCCTATCTTCAAGCTCTGCAGAAGCCTGATAATGACCGTCAGGTGTGCTGGAAGAGGGAAACATCTAAAACATGTAGGATGGTAGCTCTCAAGGACCAGAGTTGGTGACCCCTGATATAAAGCACTGCTGATTTCTGCATGGGGTGCTCCTTTGTAAACAGCTCCATAATGAAATCTGCAAAAGGCTCGAGTGCAGCCATCGTAGATAAAACTGGAAATACTTTAGATGAGTTTGATAAAACTCATCACCACTTCACACTTCCAGTGTCGCAGTAATAATAAAAACAAAATAATAGCTGCATAATTTTGTTTCAAATGTAGAACAGTCAGAGCAAAATTCCACACAGGTATGTTAAAAAGTTAGATAATAAATTTTTTCTACCCAAGTTTAGAAAAGATTTGATTTCATTTTGAAACGGAATAACAAATGAAGAAATCATACACGGATTGTGATGATGAAAAGGAAGTTACTTGAGGAAGATTTTGTTTAGTGAAATGTGAAATTAATTTATTGCAAATATAGCACAGTAAAAGAAGTTAAAAACTCATCTGACTTTTAAGCCCTGTTGTGCCTTAAGACAAACAAAGCAGCCCGTGGCCTCAGCTGGACTGAGTGCTGCACTGGGAGCCAAGGTTTGGGTTGTGGACATAGTAGCTGCTGGGCATGCTTTGAGGCACTCAGTGGAAACAGGTCTGACAAAACAAAACTCTTTCTACCATCTGTTGTCACTTGACAGTTTCGTCAAGTGACAACAGATGGTAGAACGAGCCAACAGCTACAACAAGTGTCCTGAAACACGGTGAAGAAGATAAGCAGACTTATTAACTTTGGAAAACAATAATTGGCTGTGATTCCTTTTAATCATCCAGCAAATTGTCAGTACATTTTTTTAAACGTCACATAAACAGATCAAATGTGAATAGAGGTGAGTTGTCCAATGTGGGCCTTGACTTCAGGGAAAATAAATGTTATAAATTGTAAGAGAAAAATAACTGTTTCCATTTTAACTATTCTATCAATTGCATGTATGTTGTTCATCAATTTTGACACAAAAACATACTGAAAATTATTGTTTCTGCTGTTTCCTATAAACCGTTTATATTTCAATACTTCAAAATGAAACAAAA
Organism: Sphaeramia orbicularis; assembly: GCF_902148855.1. Lineage (NCBI taxonomy): Eukaryota > Metazoa > Chordata > Actinopteri > Kurtiformes > Apogonidae > Sphaeramia > Sphaeramia orbicularis. Next base: position 39,056,081 of record NC_043961.1, read on the forward strand.
ATGCAATTATTGTCGCAAAAAAAAAAAAAATACTGTTTGCATGTAGCACCTTTAAACCATACGATAGAAGGGTTTACAGATGAGTGTCCTCATATTTATAAAAACAGATTAATATTCCATATATGGACATGTACAGACAGGGAGGAAGCTATAAATGTCTTGAATTACAGTGAAAGGTTGAGCACAAAAGATTAAATCAGAATGTTTAAATTGGTGAACAGAAATACATCCCACAGATTAGCATTTTATCAAACACTGCAGGATAACTGTAAAGGTCCAAAACATATTTATATCTCAAGGAAAAAGAAAAAAAGAAAAGATCAGATTTTGTATTTAATTTGATGTTGAACATAGCGTAATCCCCTCTCGACCCCTTGAAAGCAAAATAAATACAAACGGTACTAATGCTCAGATGTTAGGTATCAATAATCCAACGAATGTGTTTTATTTTTTCCAGTTAGGAGACACACAGCTTCTTTTATGTCTTCAACATGCACACTGGCTTGCCACCATCACCTGCCTTTACTTTCTCTGTTTCTATATCACTGCATCCATCCTGCCATCCCTCTAGTATCATGCTTAAACTGTTCCATGTTTTGCTAGGACTCACATTTGTATGATTTCTCTGTTGTTACCCCCATGTTTTTGTCAGATTCTCACTCCGTCTCAAAGCTTTAGAACATATACTGACAGTAAGAGCTGAATGAATGTTAAGGACATACTGCAGGTAGCCCATCAGCTGGTGTGGCTCACAATGTGTACTCTAACCATGGAATGAAGTGTCTTTTCATATAAATAACTCAAGTAAATATACGTCACAAAAGTAATACCAGAACCACCAGATGTCGTGGGGATTACCCAGTTTGATTCCCTGAGGTATTAATTCCAGAGACTTTTAAAAATAGATATAATGTGAAATCCAAAGTACGAGTTTAAGAATCTGAAAATGAGAAGTGTCATTATTTTGGAAGAAAATTGCGCTGATAGTTGCTGCTTGTTATTGTTGAGAGAAGATCCTTTGTAAGATCAGAGTATGAAATTCCTTTTCTGAGAGCATGTTTTAACAGAATTATTCAATTTGCAGGCAAATCACATTTATTGTACTTTGTCAGTTGAATGATTTACAAGTGATCATATCTGTCTTGTGTCCACACATTAATAGTCTATGTACATTGGGCACTGTAGCAGCAATGCAGGCATCAATAAGTAGGTAGTGGAGCGATGAGGTCCACGGTATCATCGAAGGTAGAAGCAGAACTTTCAGTACTTCAGAATGTGTGTTGTGAGTGACACCATAGACACTTTGAAATCCATTATGAATGCCCACACCCAAATCTGTTTAACCTCCAAAGATCCAGCTATGGGTTTTCTGTCCATGTTTGTGGACAAGTTTCGCAGCTTAATACCAAAAAAAACCCAAAAACTTTCCACCACAAAGGACAGTCCATAAATTTCATGATTTTTCCAATATAGGTAGGGCTGTGCGACAAAACAGTAATGATATATTTCACAATATAACTTTTCCTTGATAGAAATATGAGATATGCCCGATACAATTTCAAAAGAATTCATTCGTCCATGTTTTGACAGACATATGAACAGCCAATCGTAGTTAAGTAGCATCGCACAGAACCAATCACGCTAGAGCCATGGTAAGTTAGGTTGACACACACAGCACAGGCGTAAGAACAGCTGCAGCACACACACACTAATGTTTGGGCTGCAGCGGGAGGTAATGAGTGTTCCCTCTGGAGAAAATTTGACCGAGAACTTGAGCGACTGGGTTACTGAAAAATAGGATGCAGCGTAGAAGCCGGGATTCAGACGTTCAAAGCATGTTAGGTTTCATTTTCGGTTTATGGCAGTTACAGAACGCACCCCCACGTCTATACCCATTTTGTTTGTGTTCTCTTTTAAAACTTAAAAGCTTTTACCTGCTGGTCAGACTTTTAGTTTAGCTTTAAATATATGTACCTGTTTTATTTATCTGAAACAGTTGTATAATATTCTTCAGCACATCTGTCATGTTCAACCTCTGACAGAGAATAAATTGTATTTAAATCAAAAATAACCTTCTGATGTCTTCACAACTAACTTACGAGTAACAGAAAATTTAAGCTTGATAAAAATAGTGATTTGATTTATATCGTGATACATATCGATATTGTCTGATATGAAAAAAAATTACTGTGCTGTGATTTTTCTCCATATTGCCCAGCTCTAAATATAGGCAATTATTTAATTAAAAAAAAGCCAAAACTTGTACTTTCCTGACTTTTCCTGGGCTATTTCACACTAATCCCATTTGGTCTGGACCATCTGATGTTTCAGTTTGGTCTGATCCAGGTTTTCAGATGCAAAACCTCAGACTATGGTTTTGTCAAACCAAGAACCAAACCATGGTCTGAATCAACACTGTGGTTTTTACTGACCAGTTATGCTTCTAGTACATAAGTAGATCATATAACATTTCATGCGGCTCAAAAATTGCAAAAATGTCATGAAACCACATCTCAGACCACCTTCATGTGTAGTTTTGTCGCATCTAAACCATCTCAGACCAAACTGAAACCTCTTGTTTCAGATATGTTGTCTCATATACAAGCATGTTGCTTTACCTGACCATGCTGCATCTTGATGCTGACTTACTGGGTTGTGTTGGCATTTTATGCTATAATGCCATAAAAATTTACACATTTTAATTATGCAGCAACATGTAGACATTTTAGGATTGAGAGTGTTGGTAGAGTTTTTAAAGGATGGTGTTTATTGGTTTTTGCAAATGAACTCTTTACATATTTTGGTGCTATCTTGGACAGTTACTGTTTAGTGGATTAATCAGGATTGATAGTGGCCAAAGGTCAAATATTAGGTTTCAAAACCACAATTAGTGACTTGGCAGGAAAAGAAAAAGAAAAGTAGTAGAATTAGAGAGTTTTAACCAGACGGAAGACAAGCAAACAAAACTGTGCCAGTGTTGTACACAGAGGGAAACCTAAAGTTCAGCAGACAGTTATACAGTGAAGGAGAATTGGCAACTACCTTATTACTAGTCTACATATAGCATTTCACCCATTTTAAGCAGCTAAAGGGAGATGTGGAGTCAGAGAGGGCATGGGGTCAGCTGGCAGTGTTAATCAGAGGCAAACCCAGAGAATATTTCAAACACCAAGAGGATAGAAAATCTATCAGAGGAAGAAAATGCCCAGAGTTATATGAAAGATATAGGTACAGACTTCAGATGGAGGAGCAGAGAGGGATTATAAAAGAGGAGAAGAAAAAAAAAAAACAAGACAGCAGCGGTTAACCTGGGGGTCAAGTGGATATGGTAATCAGATGCTAACCAGGCTAACAGGGCATAATATACATAAAGAGGCCAATCAGACACAGTGGATCCACTATATAGAGAAGGAGGATCTGTAGAGCTGTAGATGATAGGGAAAAGAAGGGAGAGGTAGGAATTTAGCTCATACGATCTCATGAACTCTATCTCAGGCCAATGGTCATGATTAAAGGTCAAATGTCAGGGAACCCAGATGAATGCACACAAGAAGATCAGCATGGGAAAAAAAAGATGTGTGCTATAAAAATGACCGTTGTGGAGAAATAGGAGTTAAGAGGAAGTGGCAAAGTGGAATTACAGGTCGAAAACAAAAGATTTGGGGGAGAGGTTTGTGTAATTCCGTCAGTCCAGTGGTTTTGCTTAATTGTAAGTGTTGTCAGCTAATTTTCAAGGGGAAGCTGCAACAGAATGTCCAGTTTGTTGCTTAAAGTTGCCAAGTGATGCTAAATAATGCATGGGAATACATAGATGTAAAAACAGTGCCGTTAATTGGATATGGTCCATTCATTAACAAGCCATCTTGTCAAAAATGGTTATTTGAAATACCGTGGAGGACAAAATTATTAGCCCCCCTACAAAAATGTCATTGTTTTAAAGGTATTTCCTGAGTGCTTTTACACAGAGCAACACATTTTTAACACAGCTTTTTTAGATATCCTAGTTTTATTTTGGATGCTTACATGATTTTAGTTTGCACACAGAAATGAAAATATTCCACAAAAAACAAAAAGTACTAGGGTCAAAATTATTAGCCCCCCTGATCCTAATAGTCAATTGTGTATCCTTTTAGCTGGATAACAGCCTGCAGTCATAGTATTTTTTATTACAAGTCTCTGACACTTTTTTTGAGGAATCCCAGCCCATTCTTCTTTGGCAAATCTTTCCAGCTCCTCCAGATTTGGTGGCCTTCTGGCATGGATGTTCTTTTTTAGGTCACCCCGAATATTTTCAATGGGATTTAAGTCAGGGCTCTGTGCAGGCCACTCAGTTACATTCACTTTGGTCTTCTGAAGATAGCCCTTCACCAAGAGAGATGTATGTTTTGGATTGTTGTCATATTGGAAGATGAAGCAATGACCCAGACCCAGTGTTACTGCTGACTGCTTAAGGTTTTCTTTCAAAATCTCCACATCTTTCTTTGTTCATGATTCCTTCCACCTTGACCAGATTTCTAGTTCCAGATGCACTATAGCATCCCCACAACACAATACTCCCACCACCACGTTTCACTGTAGGGACGGTGTTCTTTGGGTTCTATGCCTCTCCCTTTTTTCTCCAAACATAAACGCTGCCTCTATGGCCAAAGAGCTCTAGTTTTGTCTCATCAGACCATAGGACACACTTCCAGTATGCATAATGTTTCTCCAGGTTGTCCTGAGCATATTTAAGTCTGGCTTAAAGGTGTCTCTTCTTCAGAAGTGGAGTTTTTCTTGGTCTGCATCCTCTCAGTCCATTCCAGGTCAGAGCTATAGTGACTGTCTTCTTAGAGACTATGATTCCTGATGTGACCAAGTCATTCACCAGTGTCTTGGCAGTTGTTCTGGGGTCTTTAGACCCATCTCTCACTAGTTTTCTTTCCAGGGTCTTTGAAATCTTTCACTTCCTATCTCTGCAAGGCTTGTTCTGTACTGTGTGGCTGTTTTTGAATTTCTGGATTATACTTCTCACTCCAGTTCTTGACACTTGGAAATGCTTGGATTGCTTTGTGCATCCCTCTCCTGCTTTGTCTACATCAATAATCATTTTTCTCGGGTCCAAATGGATTTCTCTAGTTTTGGGCATGGTGCTTTCTCAACTGACAGCTCAATGAGCCATACTGAGGCTTTTATACCATGTTTTAACATTAATGTTAAGTGAAATCACTTGAATCCCCTGATCACTTTTAAACACATCACCTGTGAAGTTACAGCACATCACTGCACAAAAGTGGTTTGTGCCATGACTTAATAAATGGTCATTTCTTAAAGGGGGCTAATAATAATGTCCCTGGTTATTTTAGTTTTTTTCTAAATAATGCTGTTTTGGTGTGCAAATATAAATAATTTGTGCCTTCTAAAGAAAACTAGTATGTTCAGAAATGCTATGTTGAAAATTCCTTGCTCTGTTAAAAAAGTACTTAGGAAAATCTTGAAGAAACTTAATATTTCATAGGGGGGCTAAAAATTTTGTCCTCAACTGTAAATGCAGACCTCCACCAAGGCAGATCAGCTTCTTGCCCCCCCGCCGTCACCACCAAAATTTTATCCTTTGTTCCTTGTGCCAGTATCAACATTTCCTGAAAATTTCATTCAAATCTGTCCACAACTTTTTAAGTTATCTTGCTAACAGACAAACCTTAATGAAAACATAACCCCTGCCATCCTTGGCGGAGGTAATAAGTGCACATTCAAGAATTTGTTTTTATTTGTTATACCACACAAACTGTGTGTAGTGACTAAAAAAAAAGCTTTATCTTTGGCATCTTTAACAAAAATGCATGCATTTTATGCTATATCCAGATTGGTACTTTAAAATAAATACAGTTGTATTTTTGTAAGTAAATTTGCTGTCATTGTATGCTCGAAAATGACACAATCAGGGGGCTATTACCATCGCTGGCAATTGTCATAAATTCCTGAAATAACAGCTCACCAGCAGTGAATGAAGAATAAAAGAAAAAATCCATCAGTTTTGATGGAGCCTTATGCCATGTTCTCTCTAATATGGATATTTATCGTAATGGGTATTTGTCCTGCTTTTTTCTTATTTTTTTACAAAATGAACTCTGTGTACATGACTTTCACTTTAGAAAATATATATGTACATAACAAAAGAATGCCGCAAACCAGGCCAAATGCTCAGTCAAAAAATTGTTTCTAATGGACATTAAACTGGATCTTCAGATAATATATAACATATAACACTGTCATCTTCCACATCATTGATTCATTAGTAATTCCCATGGAGTTTGACAAATGACAGTAGATGGACACACATTTACATAAATTAAATAAAATCAAAAAAAGTGAATAAAACATTTCCAAAATAATACATTTGAAAAAAATAAGCAAAAACTGTACTATGATGGAGTAGCAAAGTATAAAATAAGTAACAAAATGAACTGAAAAATAATAACTAATCAAACAAAATAAGCCACAGACTGAACAAAATTGAAGAAATGATCAAAAGAAATAAGCAACAAAATATAGAAAAATAAACAAAATAAGTAGCAAAATGAACAAAACTCATAAAATAATTAAAATGAATAAAAATAAACAAAATTAAAACAAAAAATGAAGTTGTAGATATTTGTTTTCATGTTCAGTTAGTGATATTTTACTGAAAAAGTCACTTTTCCTTGAGTTTTCTCAGTTTCTGATATAATAACCCTCAACTTTAAGCTGAGCTTTAATGAACATCTACAAGATTAGTGAATCAAATGTAAGGAGGAAAATGTGTAGGAAAATACTCAATTTTCATTGAAAAAAACAAAAAAAACAAACTGCAAAATAAAGAGAATAATATTATAATATACAGGGTGGGGAAGCAAAATTTACAATATGTTGAGGCAGGGGTTGAAAGACAGTGTATGACCAATTAGTTTATTGACAGTCATGAGAATTTATTTGCCACAAGAAAATTTACATAATAGAAAACGTTTTTATTCTGTGTCCTCCTTCTTTCTCAATAACTGCCTTCACACGCTTCCTGAAACTTGCGCAAGTGTTCCTCAAATATTTGGGTGACAACTTCTCCCATTCTTCTTTAATAGTATCTTCCAGACTTTCTTGTAATAGTTTTGCTCATAGTCATTCTCTTCTTTACATTATAAACAGTCTTTATGGACACTCCAACTATTTTTGAAATCTCCTTTGGTGTGACGAGTGCATTCAGCAAATCACACACTCTTTGACGTTTGCTTTCCTGATTACTCATATGGGCAAAAGTTTCTGAAAAGGTATGGATAATAGTGTTAGGTATGATTATGACATCAATATATGTTTGGTTTCAAAACAATTGACGTAGGGCCTGCTGAGAAAAAACAACTAAATGTTCATTGTAAATTTTGCTTCCCCACTCTGTATAGTGATAAATCACTCAAGAAAAGTTAAATATAGAGAAAAAATATTTTGGAACCACCACGAAAGTAACACAGGGTCTTTATAGGTTAAAGTAGCTAAATGTATTGCTACACCCTCTTATGAAAACAAGTGGAATCACTAAAAATTTGGCCGAACTGATACTTATCAAAAATACACTGTACTGATGACAGGTCATGAAGACAGAGGGAAGGATACACTGGTTGTAAGAAATGGTCACTGTGACAACATAAAGAAGGAAAAAATAATCTGATGTGAAATGAGGGGTTTACTGTATCATAGGCCATTTTCTGGGGTCATCTATATTTCATTGCATACACTTTACCCAGCTGTCCTGGTGCCAAAAGGAGTGTTTTTTAAAATCGAAAGTGTTTTACATGCCTTTCAAGTCCCATGAATTATTCCAAAGCAAAACTTTGTCTCAAAGTGAGCACGCACAACTGTCCAATTAATCTTTCAGAGCAGTCTCTACAAATGCTCCAAATGGACTTGAATTTTCATGGAAAGTCAAAGGCTCCTGCTGTAAATGTAACGTTAAAGTGAATAACAGTGGACACAGCCGAAGTCTTAATGTGCATTCAGTGTTTTTGCAGCCAGGTGGCCCTGAGGGCTCAAACAAGCAGCACCGAAGGATACACTTTTAATAAAGAGGTTGAAAGGAAAATGAATGAATAATGAATGCACCTGAAACTCCCTAAACACTGGCTCATTTTGTATGTGTGTGTGCATGTGAGTGTGTGTGTGAGTGTGAGTGACACCATAACACAGAGAAAATGTGCATTCTTTAGAACTGTAAATTGATGGAAAAACATATTTAAAGTACTTTCACCCTTAACTCCTTTAATCCCAGCTATTGAAATATCCATCCTTTGTGATTTTTTTTCTCTTTCATTTTGGCCCTTTTATACTGCTTTCATGTTCAGGTTAAACTTGAAAAGGAGACTTATTCCTGATAACGACACGTAGTTCAACATTATTGAAACAAAGGAAATAAAAATGCTAAAATGAAAAGCCCTGAATCAAGATATCCAAACAGATAACCAGCAAATAAACAAAAGTTATGGATATGGCTGCAGGCTATGTTAAACAAAATAAGCCAGTGTGCTGCATTTCCTGTCAGCCATATCCTTTTTTGTGACCCTCAGACTGTTCCATTCTGGCCTTTAAGATGCCAAAATGTTTAAATTATTCATAGTGATCTCCACTGCTGTGACCCCATGTATTTAAAAGGTTCTGACAAGTGAGACCAGCCAGATGAGATGAAGATGAAGACGGTCATGTCTCTTCAACTTTTTTTTTTTTTTTCCTCACAGTATGTTCTGGCTTAAATGAAGCCATCTAAAAACAGTTTGCTGTGAAGTGAAATGTCAGTCAGATCAGATTAGAGGTGAACTAAAAATGAGCTTCTGAGCAGAAGACTGAGAGAAGAGGTTTTTTTGGCTTTTATCCACTAAATATTCTTTTTAGACTGAATACTTTGAAAATCTGTACTCATTATAATAAATTGCCATCCACAGTCCTTCCTGACAGTGTGGTGAAGAGTCTTGAAGGGTTAACATGAGATTTGACAGGTGGGGGAACCTTTTTACAGTTGACTTCAGGAAAAATGCTTCACCTTAAAAGAAAAAAAAAAAAACTCCAAAATTGATTTGTACTGTGAGCAGAACTGCTTCTGACCTCCCTGGGGCCCGAAGCGAAAATTCTGCTGAGGGGCCCTCGTGCGTGACCTGAAACTGCCAGTAGCGACTCTGTGCTTGTACTAACTGATAATTCAGCACCTCCTCTACGGACAAACTTACCCCTGGATTCGACCGTGAGCAGCTGTGCAGCGTGGTTTAGATTTGTCCTCTACATGGCATTAAGCCACATCAGGAGCATCACAAGTGGAGCACCGTCTATGTCTTTATTTACTGAGTCATTTGGTGTTTTTTGCTTCTATCTGTAGATACAGTAAGTAGGTAAAGTAGTTAAATACTTGCTTTTGTCACATTGAATTGTATTTATCATATAATTGTGAGTCATGTTGTGAATGACACAGGTATAAATATATATATATATATTTTTTTTTTTATTTATTTTTTAAATTCAATTCAATTCAATTTTATTTGTAGAGCCCAATATCACAACAAAGTTGCCTCACAGGGCCTTACAGAAATTGTTGAATTGTTAAAAAACAAAACAAAACACATACACACAGTGAAAATTAACAGTCAAGTACTCAGTCAGTAAGCAGTCGATGAAGCAAGTGGGAGGTGGAATAAAATATACAGAAATTAATAATAAAGCAACAAAATAATAAGTAATTGACCAAAATAAGCCACAAACTGAACAAATTTGAGGAAAAAATTAATGAGTGAAGCAACAAAATGTCAAAAAATAAACAAAACAAGTAACAAAATGAACAAAAGTAGTGAAATAACAATTAAAATTAATAAAAATGAACAAAATGAATTTAAAAAATTACAGTGGATGGAGACACTTGTTTATATGCTCAGTTAATTGTATATTTTGTGGAAAAAGTCACTTTTTAATATAATAACATTTGAATTTGCTCTGAGATTTAATGAACATCGACATGACCAATGAAGTAAATACAGGAAAATATCTGATTCTCACTTAAAAATGCAAAATGCAGAAGATAATATCATAATAAATAGTGATAAATTACTTAAAAATGGTAAAATAGAGAGAAAAATTTATTGAGAACTGGCACTAAAGTAGCACTGGGTCTTTATGGGTTCATGCAGATTCACAAAAGCCATCGTCCACTTGGTTGTGATGAATGGTGAGGTCACATAGGGACCGCTGATAGGGACTGGTGTGTTATCTGAATAGCAACAGACCTGCCTCAGGCTAGTGCTAGACAAAGGGTTAGTCCTCAGCGGAGATCTGCACACGACACTCACACAGACAGGATACTGTTAAATGTGGACAGAGGTAAAGAAGAGTATGGAGGGAGACTGAGGCGTTGCTGTGGATGTGTTCGAGCCCAAGTGACTGTCAGACATTTGAATGGAGACATGACAGGAAAGGTTCATTTGAAACCTTTGAACACAACTGAAAGCTGGAACCTCTGTTTGATTTTTGCTGACATTTTATTGGTGTGTACATTTTTCTATTTTCTTCTCTTCTGTGAATGTGCCTATATGACGTATGACTGAAGTCACTGCCGTGTGTAAGTGTGTATACACTGCCCCCCCCCCCCCCCCCCCCCAAAAAAAAAAAAAAAAAAAAGTTGCACATGCAATATTTGACTGCACCACCTTTGGTTTTGATACAAGAGACATTCACTGTCACATAATGCTTTTGTAGAGTCATGATAAGGTGCAGAATATTTTTTCCATCCATAGTTGCATTAATTTTTGATTATAGATACAGTCAGCAATGACATCACAGCTCAGGGTGGGGAAACGCAAGGGGGAAAACAGTCCGTCCCCCCCCCCACACCCCTCGCCCCCGCTATACTGTAAAAACGCAGAATTTAAACTTGTTTTGCTAACACTAACAAGTTGTTTTTTTGTCTTAAAAATGACTCAAAATGATAAATTAAACATAAAATAAACATCAAAACAGTTGGTGACTGATTTAAAAGTTGGCAATAAATCGATCAATCATCTAATTGTTGTTGGTCCAAAATGACATGAGGTTCTTTTAGCTTTGTGCTTTGTGGGAAGCGGAGCTCCACGCAGCTGCATTGTGACAATGAAGCTGTTTCCGTGTTTGTTGAAACGGCTTCATTGCCTCCTGCTACTGCATCTGCGTGGAGCTCCGCTTCCCACAAAGCACGTTGCAACAAATTTCCGACCTACCAGCTCTGTTTGTGAACAAATGGATTGTTTTCGGTGGAGTACACTTTGAAATTGTTCACCATGACGGAAGAGATTCAGGAATGTAATCACAGAAAGACTTATGGATTCATGATACTTAAGCTATGACTGGGGTTTTACAGATTTGATGAAAAATTGGTGACGACAGTCGTACACAGCTTTAACATTCACTAGGTGACTGATTACCCATTTAAGGGTTAGGGCCACTGTAGAGAAATGTTTAACCCAGTGTTTGGGTTGTGTTTCAGTGACATGTTAAACACAAACTAGAAAATATTTAATATCAAATGAAGTCTAATACATGCATATTACAGGGTGCTTGCACAGGTCTTGTAAGTCTTAAAAAGTGTGGAATTTTTTGTTTTCCAGACCTTGAAAAGTTTTGTATGAAAGTCTTAATAAAGTATGGAGAACGGTTTCTCTCAGTGGAATTTTAGAGTATGCTCAAAGGCACATAGTTTTGTAAGATATATAAAAAAATACACAAGGAAAGCATTAGTTACTTAGTTTCAGTTTATTTCAAATATGCAGAAAAACAGAGTAATCTTACTTTAGTTCTTAGAAATAAAACAGATTGCAAGATAACATGAAAAACCTATATACATGAAAACAAAATATGACTTAATTTGTGTGTTTGAAAAGGAGTGGGAGGAAGTTTAACTTATACCCTTATAAAGCATATAAAAACTGGATCTGATTTCACTAACTGGTCGGTACTGCAGTGATTCTAGTGAAACTTGTTTATGTGATTTCCGTGCACTTTGGTGATTTTCATATGTTTTGAAAACGTCTCTGTCAGTAAAACATCATTTACTATGAATTATGCATTCATTCAGTCAGACATTTATTACAACATTTATTATTACTGACATTAGAATGTTTATGAAAACGTCTTACATTGCATGTCCACTCTCCTCTCTTTCCTTCCTTTGAGGGTTTCCTGCATCTCCTGCCTCTATTTTCTTTGTTCATTGTGTTTAGGGACACCTTACAAAGCAAACTGTTTGTGTCACTCTTGGAACTCTGGGGTTTCTTACCGGTTACAGTCACCATGTTTAAAAGTATTACCTTGATAAATCCTTCCATCTTGATAAATCACTTACAGTACTCCTGTTGAAAACCTGCAGATGTTCCACAATGCACGCTGTGGTGATTTATGCGGCATGGGAAAGTGTGCTTTTCAACCCATATGGAGAAGTTCTGATCTTTTCACGGCTGCCTAAACAGATAAAAGTCTAATTAAATCTGTTTTCAGCCAGTCCCGGCTCATTCATGTTCATTGTTCTCTAGATGTAGACACAGTGATTTGTATTCTGCTCTGAGCCGCACTTCAAAACTCATTTTAAAGGATAAAAAAAAAAAAAAGAAAAAGAATCAGTTATGCAAAAACTCTAGGCATTATTTCAACATAACTCAGTCAAGTAACAAAACATCTTTTTTAATGTTATAGAATACTATAACATTTCATTACAGAAGAGACAAAAAAAAAAAGCCATTGTATATTTCTGCAAACCGAAAATGTTAATGTTTGTAAAGTTAAAAATTCTCCTCATGTCAACATTTCTAGATCTTTAACCCTTTATAGGGCACTCATAGAAATACTCTGAAATTAAAAATGTCAACCTTAGTGTGTTATTGGAGGACGTAACAAGACTTCATTACTATTGTAAAATTTTTCTAAGTTTTTATTGTTATGTAAAAAATCAAGGTAAATGAAGTTACCATATTCAGTTCCTTATCCGTAAATGGCAAAAAAAAAAAAATAAAAAATAAAAAAAAATCTAAGAAGTAAATATAAAAAAATACAAGAAAAATACATACAAGATGAAAGGAATATGTATTTTACAACATTAGAACATCACTTTTAGAACATTAGACATCCACATTATCTCTTTGAACATCATTCCTTACATTAGTACCATTACTTCTTGGTACCTAACAAAGCAGGTACACTCACTGTTCATGCAGAGGTGGACCTTACAGACCCTGTAGACCACATTGGACCTGAGATCGTTGCCTCACTGTCCTCACTGTAACAGTTGCTGTCACTGTCTTGGAATGTATTCGGAAATTACCAAAAATAGTCACTTGCCCGATAAAGGGTTAAATGTTTATGCTGGTTTTCAACTGTTTCTCTCAGAAATTACATAGGTATACAGTACATGTAAGTATTTAATGATTTTTATGTTTTTTATGGATGCTTTAACTCAGTAAAAATGATTCACAATGCATTTAGTAATATTTAAAACAAACAACAATCATTTCCTAACCCTTACCAAGACACTTTTATTCTCTAGACATAAATAAAACTATTTGGAGTTAAGGAGTTTGTAACCAGGTTGAAGTTTAGGTCTATAATTTTGAATGTCTACCATTTACAGTGAACACCTCTCACCCATTTAGAAGATCATGTAAGGGCAGATTATGTTGAGATTCTATGTATCTTTAATCTGCATAAATGTGCAATTGCATCATTTTACTTAATAGAAAGCTACTGATTAGGGTTTTCACTTGAGAGAGAGGCTTGGTTGTCAGGCTTGGATTCTCAGCATGAGTCTCACGCCCTTTTATGTCTCTCTCTATCTTCCTCTGATTCCTGTCTTTTGGCTCCACCCCTTCCTGTCCCGTCCTGTACCTGCCTTGCCCTTGCTCCGATAGAGAGATTCACACATGGAGAACTCTGAGCGTGGGGTATTGTATGTTTACTTCTAGACATCAACACATCCACTTTGTTCCTCACTGTGACTCTCACCTTTGCATTATTTTGGCTTCAGGTGCTTTTCCAAATGCATCTTATTATTCAGGGTTACAGTTAAAGTTTCACCATGGATATCCTTTTTGCAAATGAGCAACAACAGTTAATTAATTTAAGAATTATTTGAATTAATTTAAGGGAGTAGGAAAGACCTTCCTAACCTTGCATAAGCAGTCCTCAGACAGCACACCTCTTGTCTTATCTTACTATTAACTGTGCTCACAGCATGCAGGTACATATATGTCAGAGCAAAACATGGCTGTGCTGTCTATAGTAACACTCAAACATATTTGGGGAGCAACATATCATTTTTTGCTACATTGAATAATTATTTTTATATTTGAAGTCTGTGTGGTGCACATGTAATTTTAAAGATGCCACATGGACTGTGAGCTCCTCTCACTGCATTTATCAACCAGATTTGTGTAACTAAGTAATGAGAATGTAATTTCCTCTCATTGCTTTTAGAAAGCTTTAAGAATGCATGTCATTATAGATGTCCTACATGCATTATCTCTCATCCATCCTGCATTTGTATCATCGTACCATTGGCCATAACATGCACTAATGCTAAATCACAATGGGTCCATCTGTGTTTGCAATGTTAGTCATCATTAGTGTAGAAAAGTTAACTAATCCGCAGTGCTTTTATAAAACACGCCTCTTTGAGTAACATGGCCATTCATTAAAGTCATCTGTGCAGTTCCATCATTGCTTTTCATTTTGTATGTTCGAGTTAAAAATGAAATCATAAATCAAGCATCCAGTTGACTTTCATTGGCTTTCATTGGCTGCATGTCTGTCTGATGTGAGAGGATTGGTGGGTTGGGGTTTTCTGTTCAATGCTCCAAATGCATTGTCTGTTACTTGCAGAACTATCCACCTGCTGATGAATACAACAAGTACTGACACTACTTTGACAAGAAGTGTGGAAAAACACATGCTCCATTAATAATCTGATACTTTTTTCAGTGGAGGCAGGTTTACATAATTAATTACATCTGACTGTAAGAAACCCCCTGAAACTTTTCCAGAGAACAGGCTGAGCCAGCCAGCTGCCTCCGATATTAGAGGAAAGGTTAATAATCAAGTAATTGATGCAACTTTGTAGGTTTGAAATGAAGTCAAACTGCAAATAAGTCAGAGGCGGAAGATTAAGAGAGCGATATAAGGTAATATCTCGCCAAATTAAATGTTACATTTTACAAATGCTTCCACCCACAGTGTTCTGGGCTCAAAAATAATCCACTGTGCCAGTGATGGCAGCTATAGCTTTGCAGTCATTTATGTTTGATAAAATCCTGTTAATGCTTTAAGTCGCTAGTGCTATGAGAGAATTATTTAACATTCACATACTGCATGTGGTATTTCTTGGCACTTCTTCACGCTGCTGAAATATATGTAATTAGTATCAGTAGAGATAGTAATGTACACTCACGTACTGTGAGTTCACAAAATGTCCTGATAAGAGCATAATGTAAATAAATGACTGAAAACTAAGACAGCATGATTTAACCTAATCAAACTGGCGTGATCAGATCACATGACATTTGTAGAATGCCATTATGTAAAATACTAGGTCACCCTGAGCACTCGTGGCAAATCCAAAGTGTAGCCATGACATTCTCAGTTTCCCAGTTTTTATTTATTTATTTTATATTGATAGACCGTATCGAACCAGAGATATGATAGTTTTAAAATCCCTCTAAGGGCAGCGATGCACCAACGTGTTTTTCCAACTGTTCCACTATATTTTATTATGAAGTGGCTACTGACACAGTACTGTGGCACAAAATATCGGTTTGTCTGTTACCACAGAGCCGTTTAGTGCCCTCCTTGTATCATGTGTAGACTGGTAACTCGTCATGTCCTAAAACGTTACATCCCAAAAAATACCAAGGCAATCAGATAGTAAGTAGGTCAGAAGTTATAAGAGTGCAGATTTAGTTCAATGTTAGTGCTTTGGACTGTAATGCGGAAGACTTGGGTTCAACTTTCAGCCGAAACAGCATTTTTTTCTGCAGATTTTCAAATGGGGGCACGATGCCAAGGGTACCAGTAGGGAAATCCGACATTGATATAAATCAGCCACGGGGACAACATTCAGAGTGCAGAATTCGGAGCACAGCACTCAATACACAACTGACACAGAACTGAGGAGTAACACAACACACGGCTGCATCTAACATGTAGCTCCACCCTCCTTCTCCAGCCTCCAGAGCAAAGAACACCATAAAACAACATATAGAGCATTTATAACAATAATTCCTATTCTGTACTTTATACTATCACTAATTTGTCATTTCTTCCATCAATTACCACAGTACTGTGATAGCAAAATGCACAAAAGAATGCACTGAAGTATACACCATGTATCACTACAGTACTGTGGCAACAAGAGGATAATGAGGTCATGGAACAGTATCCATGATGGGCTCTAGTACAAATGCTAATATTTGATCGGCTCTGTGGCAACAGACAAACTGATATTTCGTGCCACAGTACTGTGGCAGTAGCCATTGCTATTTTATTCATCTTTTTTTGTCATTTTACACTGTAGAGAAGGAGTTCAAACACTTATGTGACTGGAGAATCTCATATTAAGATTACACACTTCATTGATGTCCCATGTGACTGACAGCTGGAGTTTGACCCCAAGTGCGCCCTCTGCGTTGACTTAAAATACAAATCTCTTTTTTCATACAGCACTCTTAAAATTACTGCATTTGAAAACCCACTATTCACATAATTCAGCTGCAGACTGCAGTTACTGAGATGTAAAGGTGAAGAATGGGGCATATAGGAGGATTCTCAGTGCTAATAAGCAGTAATTGGACCATGCCTTTTTAACCAAGATATTCCCATGAGTGAAAAAATTGAGGGGGGGTTGGGAGAACACGTAATGCACTTTTGAGATCCAAAGTTTTTCTCAAATCTTATACCACCCTGCCACCAATTGAGGCACAGTTAAAAACTCAGGAAACAAATGATGATGTCCTCAGACAGACTGCACTAGGACACATCGTTACTCCAGGAAGTGCTTGGGGACTCTGGGGGACTCCGTTTATGACAGGCCAATTGAGGCAATTAGTAACTGATGACAGCACAAGGATTGAACTCAGGATGGACCCACTGCACATGGCTGACTCTTAACAAGGCCAAGTGGTCTGTCAACTGGGCCACTTGTCTGTACATGAAGGAATGGGATTTCTTGGTCTCCAAATGAGAAGACCCAACTGCAGTGATAAGCATGTGCAGAATAGAGTAACAAATATATTCATTCATATTATAGTTGGTGGTTGTAGTGGAAGCTTTGGCAAAAACACAAGCAAACAGACTGCAAGTTGACCCCTGTTGTGCCGGTTCAACACATGGTTGGGTAATGGATGCCACTGCTCACTGAACATAAATATTGGAAGGTCCACTTAGAGGAGTGTTAAAAATGTGATGGCGCTCAAACACAGGCTCAACAACTCCTACATGGGTCATGATCTACATTGAAACGTACAAAGAACCTTTTATGTAGAAATGCAACCTTTTTGCTTATTACTTTTCATTGGTACGGCTATTGGAGCGAGTAATACAAACTGTCAAAATGTCAGTAAGGAGGTTCATCCAAACCTAAGTAATCTGTAATTAAAGATGGAGGTGAAAGCATCTGTAATGTGTATAAGTCATCAGTCTCACAAAAGGTGTCCTTCAGACTTTGATGGAGCATCATAGCTGACACTCCAGTACAGCTGGTTTAGATACTAAAACCTGTGGGTTTTCAAAGTCTGTCTGATCAGCCTGAGCAATTATCAACCCATAAAGACCCAAACAGCCACCGACAACCCAAACCATTTATTGATCTAAAATGTTTACTAACGTCTTAACCACTAATCCTGTCAATACATGTAAATAATTGCTGTGGAATGCAATTTGTCATCTTTTCATGATCATCAGATATGACTCATTTGGACTTTCAGAGGCTCCATGGTGAACATGGAAACAACGTCATCCTCTACAACATTGATTCACCAGTAAAACTCATGGAGCTGGATCAGTGGCACATAGTTTTATTTTAAGTCACTTTTTCTTCAGTTTTGTCTGTTTCTGATATAAGTCTCAACTTTAAACTGAGCTTTTATGAATATCTACATGATCTCTAAATTAAATATAGAAAAATACCTGATGTTCTCTGAACAAATGCAGAATACAGAGGATAATGTCATAATAAATGGTGATAAATCACTTAAGAAAAGTTAAATATAGAGAAAAAAATATTTTGGAAGTTTCACAAAAGTAACACTGGGTCTTTATGGGGTAGTACTATTTTTCAGAAATGTTTTACTACATTACATTTCCTGTCAACATTCAGTATTCCATTTATTATCAGAGCTTGCTTTACAATATCTTCTGGATGTGAATGTAGCATTATAACATGCTTCATGATAAGTGTAGGTCAGGACGAGAGAACATATTTGGGGCTAGGTTTGACTAAGGCTGTATTCACACTGCAGGCAAATGTGGCCCAAATCCAATTTTTTTTGCCCATATGTGACCTGTATCCGATCTGTTAAAGACAGTTTGAACAACACAAATCCAATTTTTTTTCAAATCTGACCCAGGCCACTTTCATATGTGGTCGTAAGTCTGATATGTATCTGATATTTTGCAATGCGACCTCATTCTGAATGGCCAAGTCACATTTATCACACCTTTATGTCATTAAAATGCGACGAACGCCCCAATTTTGCATCCCAGGAGGAGAAGGTGTGGGAAAAACATAGTTACATCTGTAAAGACAGTGCATGCCTGCATGGTCACACATTATGTCAGGACCTCTTTTACACATGCAGGTCACTTCAGGGTCGCATTCAGTACATACTCAAAACTGATAGAAGTTGCATTTAATGTGTAATATGAACTAGCACACAAAAAAAATCGGATTTCACCCAAAAATCTTAATTGTGCATTAAGACCTGTTGTCTGAACGCAGCCTAAGATGCAACAAATGATTTATGTTCTCACAGATTTAGCACCGTCAAGGACAGTTAAGGCACTGATTATGATTATGGCATAATGTAATTAAGTGTGTTAGCCTCAGAAAATTCATTTGTCAAACAGTGATTTCGGTGTTCAGAGGAGAGGACTGATATGCATGTTTCCATAAAATGTTGAGAATTTGAAACAAGCAAAATGCTAATAAGGGACATTTTCTCCAGAGCTTGGAAGAGAGAGAGACAGTGGCGTGCACAGACATTTAGAGGGGCAGGTCCTCAGCCAACAAAAAAGGGCACCCCTCTCTCTAGTCCGACAATCCTGATCTGCAGCGTTTTCATAAAAATTGGTCCGCAATAACTTGCCATCACTGTTTATTCAGTATTACATATATGTTAGAATTCTACAAAACAATGTACTGCTACTGCAATGGCCTTACACTTTTCACACCAAATAACTAGAAAAAAACAAAAAACATTCTACTTGTAAAGAACAATGAGCATAGGCCTAAAAGTCCAGGAGCAAAAAAATGACTAGAGGACGATTATGAACCACCCAACCGTGTAAAAATCTACAAAGCCAAAACTGAGTCACATAACCATGACAGTCATTAATTTACTGAACAACCTCTATCAACCTGAACAAACCAGTATCATAGAACCAGTCTAGGACTGCACACTGACACAACTGTGCATAAGGACTGACATTTGGCTTGATCCAGGACGAGAGCTGGTACTCTGGGCTGCCTGCTGCAAGTCTCTTTCCCTCTGTTTCTTTACTCTTTCCTTTCTTGGAATTTTGCTGCAACTGATGAATAAGAAACATCAAATTGCGCATTACAATGAACATTGTAGACCAGGGGTGTCAAACTCATTTTAGTTCAGGGGCCACATACGCTTAATATGATCTAAAGTGGGCCGGACCAGTAAAATAACATAAATAATAGGATAAGAACTTTTGAGTGAATAAAGTAAATTCCATAATGAAAATGTTTACATCTACAAACTGTACTTGAACATAACATGAACAAATATGAACAACTTGAAAATGTGTTAGTAAAATAAGTGCAATGTTAACAATATTGCACCTCAGTTTATCATTTATACAAGTGAATCAAAACTTAGAGATCACAGTGGATCTACAAATACACAAAACATTAATTAACAAGGAGAATATTATTCAAATGCCACATACTTCTCTTAAGACATTTCAGATATTCACATTTTTTGTAAAAAGCTTGTCTGTAAATGTAAACATTTTTGTGTAATTTTACTTTTTTTACACTAAAACAAAGAGACAAATTTACAGTTTTCATTATTTATAGGTTATTAAGATAGCATTTTACTAGTCTGATCCACTTTAGACTGAAATGACCTAAAATGATTTGAACATCCTTGATTATTAATATCTTCAGTGTAATTTTTGCATTTCACAAATTCATCCCAGGGGCCGGATTGAACCCTTTGGTGGGCCGGATTTGGTCCCCAGGCCACATGTTGGACACCTGTGTTGTAGACATACAGATTTTTTTTCATGCTTGTGTAACTTATTATAATGACCAACAACGACTTTGACAATAGTTTAATAATCTGAAACTTCACATCCCAATAATTTCCAAAAAAGGGGATTTGATTTAACTTTAATATTATGTGTAATACTCCAATCAATGCCAGTGTAACATGAAGCCTGTCGTCTGGGTGCTCACCTCTGATCTGCTCCTCTGGTCGACTCTCCACAAACTACAAACTCCAAACTCCACTGCCTCTGTTCAGCCTAACACCACAACAACAAGCACTTTTAGACACAGTCTGGATTAATAAGCTATTATAAAATTGTGACTCTGGAAATATACTGGGTACTCAAAACTTTTCACACAAATAAGTAGCAGAGGATTTTTGTCGATTTGCTGGTTCGCCCCTCCATCTCGCCTCACATTATCAAATGCACTGAATTAGCATCACCGGGCCGTGGGCCATGACCTCTCTGTGACCTCTCCGCTTGCGACAGCTAATCAGCCAACACACGCTAGTATTGGGCTACTGGCTACACTAACCAGACAAACTGGTTGGGAACAGGACAGAGATTTGCTTAAACAGTTGTAATTTAAAGGCACCGACCGCTATTCTTACCAGTTTGTCTCTTGCAAAAAGTCGAGGCCATGCGATGTGTGATCAGCAACAGCAGAGCTCTGACCGCATTAGCGGAGCAGGAGGGAGAGGCAGAGACAGGAGGAGGGCTCAGGGAGGGACAGGAGGCACTGGGAATTATTTGGATTTAACTGAATATTAAAATATGATTATAATGTCATGTCGATGCGGACTCTATTGTCTTCTTTGAATGAGGAAAAAAAAAAATAATTACAGAAAAAAAAAGAAAAAAAAAAGCGATCTCCAGAAGGGCACCAAGGCCAGAGGGGCAGGTCTTGAGGGACACCTCAGGTCTACCTGTGCATGTCCCTGGAGAGAGAGGTGCGCTGTTTGCACAGACAGAGAGACTTGGAGAGAAGCTGCGCTTGCATAGACTCTATGAGGAAATTCATGTAATTTGCTGGGCAAAACTGCAACAAAAGTATTCAATTTCATCATGCTAGTATCGATCTGATACCGATACGCACCTTGGTATCGGTGCTATCAATATTTAGATCAATACACCCAGCCCTTGCATGTTGTGGTAAAAAAAAAAAAAAAAAATTGGCAGCATAGGGCGTATTCCACATGACTGTAACAAGAAAAAGTATATTGATAGCAGAGGAAGACAGTGAGGATGAGTTAGGCTTCAGTATTAACATTTATTTTTTTCAAAAATGATGTAAAACAAAATGAAGTTGGTATAAAATCCTTTAGACTTTTTTCATATGTTGACATTTCTATCAACCTTTCCTAATATGTGCAATGTGTGCATTTGTGGAAATGTGCTTATGTAAATGGAATGTTGGACTTCAGCATCATTTTCTACAATTCTAATGTGAACTGCATCATGATAATATAATCACATCCATTTTCTCAAAATGACTGAAGACTGAATTGACTGCAAAGCAGATTATTCAGTACGTTCAATATATATGTTCAATAACATCGCATTTACTGGAAAACTCCAGGCTGGCTCAAACATAATCAACAATATTAAATCTCAAATGAAGCTCTTTACTTTTATTTATCAAATATTTAAATATTTCAAAGTAAAGTCCATCTTATTGCAGCTAAATCCAGCAGGTCCGTCATTATTCGGAAAATCGTCACACTGCACAGAACTGACTTGTTAGGCTTTTATAGATCCATAATGAATTTTCATATTAATTTATCTGTGTCTGCTTCACGGAGTCCATATGGCGTATTGACATCTGTCAAAAAATCATGTGCTAATTGGCTACTTTATAGATAGAGATGTAAGTCTGTCATTCTGCCTCTGAACCAATTTTTAATGACTTTACCTTCCTACAAACACCCCAGTTTCAGTTTTACAAACTTGTTTCTGTTTATTTGGGACATAATTAAACCGTCGCCTATTGAAAAGTTTTACTGTGTCCTACTTGGTTATGTGCCACTACTTGTCCGCTGGCTCTGCTTTTGGTTTTCGGTTGATTGTTGGAATTAAACACACACACATTCTCCTTCTGCTGTCTATTGAATTGCCTGTAATGAGGTGTTAATCCGTACTGACAGCATATGCATGGCTTTATGTTCAAGTCTGTGTTTGTGTCCATTTGTGACTATTTATACATGCCAACCTGTGGGTGTGTGTCAGCGTGACAGACTGGAGGCTTTCATTAGAATCTGTGTGTGTGAGGTGCCTGGGTTGAATTTTTTATACCAAACTCAGCCTTTGGGTGAAAGGTAAAGTATTGTAATGTGACTATTCATATGTATGAGTATGATAAACTATAGACAACATATCAGCACTGAAATATGCGTGTGTATGATGGGGGTGGCCAATTCAACTAGCAGGAAGCCATTCTAAACCATATATCACCTCCGTTGTGAAATGTTTGGTATGTATTTTCTCAGCTGATAATATTCATGTAAGCGCATGATAAACTATTGCCATCATATGAGCGTGAATATGGCTGCATGTAAGTGCAGCAGAAAGCATTCACACAAAGCCAAGACACCCTCCAGCCATCAGAATGATTTAGAAGTATGTGTGTGTTCAGTTGTGTTTAAGGCAGACAATAGCCATACATTGTGGGAAATACAATATATGAATGAATGAATTAATGAATGAATGGTGGTTTATTTAAGAATCTTTGGCTATGACATAAAAAACATGATTTGTCATATCATAATGTTTATAGTGTCAGTATATAATATCATACATAGAACGTTTATTTCCAGAAGTTTATCATAAAATGCTCGTTTAAGGTACTTCCACATTGGTGTGGACTTCCAAGTGATAGATCATTGGAACCTGGTGTGGTTCATTTACAATGCGAAACCATTTTTTGGACGATTCAAACTTCAGGATCCATTACAGGAATTTATGCATGGGTAGCATCGACAAAAAAATAAAAACAAACCAAAGATGGGGGAAGTTAAAAATGAACTGAATAGTGAAGATTTTAAGCACGAACCAGTCTATGAACTTTACTCAATCTCATTCCTAATTTGTCGCATACTGAAGCTTGGTCACATCACATTTCAATATGCAGGGGGCTCCTACAGTATCGTTTATTGACACACATGAAGGTGTCATTTTTCAACATGGTGGATACTCTAGTAAATGTATGGACAATTCCATTCTTACTGTTTTGTTAACCCTTTATAGGGCACTCATAGAAATATTCTGAATATCTAAATTTTAACTTTAGTGTGTTATTGCTGGACATAACAAAACTTTATTACTTTTGTGAAATTTTTCTACATTTTTCATTTTCAGGTAGAAAATCAAGGTCAGTGAAGTTACCATATTTTGCCCATAATTGCCAAATATACACATATACAGTATATCTGAGAAGTATATATAAAAATACAAGAAAAACACATGTACGATGAAAGGAACATGTATTTTAGAACATTAGAACATAAGTTTCAGAACATTGCAACAACTTAAGTGCGGATCCAGACACATTATCCCTTTGAACATCATTCCTTACATTAGTACCATTACTTCATGGTACCTAACAAAGTAGTTACACTCACTGTCCATGCAGAGGTGGACCTTACAGACCCTGTAGACCACATTGGACCTGAGATTGTTGAATCACTGTAGCTGTCACTGTCTTGTAATGCATGCGGAAATTACCAAAAATAGTCACTTGCCCGATAAAGGGTTAAGTTTAGCTGGGTTTTTGGAAGGATTGAAGTACAAAAAAACAACCAAAAAACGCACAAATAAACTCGAGACACACAGGCTGGTTTCCTCACACACCCTACCTCAGTACATCAGCTGACTCCTGTAGTTAGTTTCTGACATTTAAGGAGTTGAAGTGACTACCTGGTACCCTACATATAGATAATTGATGTAACAGTAGTAGTTTAGTTGGTGCTTAAAACTAATGTGTACGACGCATAACCAAGTAAGAGAATGTGAGCACTTAGGAGTAAAACCACACTCATAAACTGATTGGTGTCACTTACAGAGTGAGATGCTACATATAGATGATGTAAATATTACCATGCAAAGCTGTTTAGTTCACTCCCCAAATTCCAATGTCAAATTAAAGGGGTCATATTTTGCTTTTTTAAATGGAATTATACATTTTAAAACATGTCCCTGTGGTCTACATAAACTGTAAATGCTATGCTTGGATCTGAATTCTTCATTAATTCAACTCCACAGGTCCATCTTCAACTCTATTTCTGAGTAATGACACCAGAAAGGTTGTTTTAAGCACTGGCCCTTTAAATGCAAATGAGCCACTTCACACCCTACCCCAGGTTGTTGACTGTACTGCACTGTCTCATTTCTCCGTATTCAGAGAAATGTTCGTCAGAAGTCTTGACCTTATAAGTGCAAATGTTGTGACGTAACTAGTTATAGACGCAACAAATAAAGAAGGAATTAAAACAGGTTGTAGAAATCCACTCGATTTTTGTCAAAATGAATATGAAGCTAGCTTTGCAGCACCTGGAGGGTTCAGATTCAAACTTTTTAAACTGTTTGGGTCCAAATACACAAATAAATGTACCAAAGACTAATAAAAGTGGGTTTAGCGAAATATGACCCCTTTAAAACTAACAACAAAAATGAAATAAAGAAATATCATATAGTAGTAAAACACTAAGAGACTCTTTTACTGCACAGTACATTCTGGGACTCTTCATATTTAAACTACGTTTAGCTGATTTGATAAGTTTAGAATGCCAGAGGGTGAAAAGGATCTGAATAGTTCTGCTACCACTACATGAAGGCAATTTCAGTTCTCAGTCTCTCTATACTCCATATAGAAAGTACATCAAAAATTAAGAGTCCAGGTAGAAACCTCGAGTCATACGCAGTTACAGGAGAAAAAAAAAAGTGTCACATTTCATTTCCCCTTCTAAAATGATTTTGTATCACATCTCAAACCAGTTTTCAGTTAACCAACGACACCAGCTGCCATCTTTTGCTCGCAATCAATTACACCACCGGCCCACAAATACAGTGAAACACAGAGATGAACACATTCCCATTAATATCTCTCAAACACTGACTCTGTCACACCGTCCTCTCACACGCACATACTCAGAGGAATGTGCACAGCCCAGTCGAGTGTTTTTCTACGCCATATTAATATTTATGAGCAGTTTTAACAGCTCTGCCTTTTACAGCTGGGCTCTCAGCGCTCTGCACTTTATTAATATCATAAGGACAATGTCAGCAGAGCCCTTAAAAAAGGGTTATGGCTATGACAGAGGGAGTGTGAATGTGTGTGTCTGTAGAGGGAAGTTCAGAAAAAAACAGACAAGAGTTATGTTTGAATAGTGTGTGTGCACAAATATGGGAGTAGTGTAGTGAGGAGGTGTGTGTGCATGTGGGTGTGTGTGTAGAAAAGGCCATTGTTTTTTTTGTTTTTTTTTTAATAACGAGTATATGCGTGTTAGCAAAACAATAGTGCCTTGTCTTTTTTTTTTTTAATCTTATTTCTTTAGTGCACCGTATTTTAACCCTTTACTAACACAAGTAACTAGATCTGACTTCTTCAGTACAATGCTCAATGCTCAGAATGTCATGCAGAAAAAAATAGTGCTGTCCAATTATTACAATTTTTAATCAGATTAATCACAGGGTTGCTGTGGATTAAGTTCGATTAATCACAATTAAATATCATTAATTTTTAATCTATATTAATCGCATTTTATTTTGCATGAGCAAAGAGACTGAAGAAAGAAGGGAATATATATGCACTTAATGTGTTTGTCACAAGTGGGGTGACACGTTAACCGAAGTGCTAGTAGAATCCCCGACTAATCTATGCTTCGCGTTAATGTGGTATTTTAACCTGGAAGTGCTTCAGTGAAAAGAAAACGCCTTCCTGCAGAGTGTGTATAATACTTTATGTCACTCGACTGTTCTGTCTTATTACCTCCGCCAAGGAGGTTATGTTTTTGCCAGGGTTTGTTTGTTTGTCTGTCCGTTAGTGTGCAACATAACTCAAAAAGTTATGGACAGATTTGGATGAAATTTTCAGGGTTTGTTGGAAATGGGATAAGGAAGAAATGATTAAATTTTGGTGGTGATCGGGGATGGGGGGGCCCACGGGGGGGGGGGGGGGGGGGGGGGGGGGGCACTGATCAGCCTTGGCGGAGGTCTGCGCTCTCCGAGTGCTTCTAGTTTTTTTTTTTTTTTTTCTCAAATTTCCATCCAGAGGGCCAACGTGCTGTATAGCATCTTCCGTCCTTATGGGTTGGTTCTGCTGCCTCTACTTGGACAAACTGCCCAAAATGCATTGACAGAGACGTTCAGAGTCATTCTGTACTGCAGATGGGTTAATTGCATTCAAATTTTTGTTCATATTAATCATGATGATGAATTGATCCGTATAAATGTGTTAATTTTAACAGCCTGAGAAAAAACACACCATGTCCATTTATAACGTCAGAAGTAAAATATTGTTGCGAAAGGCATTCTTCTCCAACAAATCCATCATCTTGTGAGCAACTTGTTGGCATGACAGACTCAGGTCCTAAACTGGTCTCCACTTGGAACTGGGATTTTCCTATGATCAAGAACTATTTTTATGATTGAAATCAGACATAAATCAGACATAGGCAGGTAAAAACATTTATAACTTATGCATTTTCATCCTATTATTCAGAACACATCATTTTAAAGACATATGTGACTTTCACATTCAGTCCGTTTTTCAGCCAAAGTGTAGGTAAATTCTTTAACCTACTCTGGTTATATTTGTGTTTCAGTCTTGCCCATAAACAACCACTCAAACTCAGCCTGTCACCCTTTCAGTTAAATGGTGGCATTTATGTGGCAATAGAAATACTACAAGCCCAACATCAGACAGATAGCATTTTAGCATTTTCTCTACCACACACTTCGTAACCCATCAAAAAAAAATAAAAAAAATAAAAAAATCAGAAGATATGGGTTGACAAGAGGCAAATGCATGGAGTCTGTCTAGACACTGAATTGAAATAGGCCCTTATACACTATCCTTCCTCTGATAATATTGCACTCAAATGTACCCAACTGCTGTGGTAGCTTGAGATCTCCAACCAAATATAATTCCTGCACACAGAAGAAGCATTATTGTCAACATGCAACATTGTTACAGAAAAGTGTATCTTCTATATTCATCTATAACATCTTTCATTATCACTAACATTTTGGTTAGTAATTGTAATTCAATTTAATATTTTTACTTCAGGAAGTATAATTAATTATAATTGTATTATGTGTTGCATAATGTTAAAATTGTACATTCTCACTTACAAATCATCACATACTGACACCTCATATTTTGGTGCACAGAGTACTCCCAGAGCAAAGGGTTAGGTGTCATTTTTTAGTGTTCAGTTAGTTTGAAAGACATGCAGAATATCATGGTTACAGTTTGATGAGGTTTTAGGCTAAAAGGGCTAAAATAAGAAAGACAAAAGCTACATTTACATGTGGCTGGGTATCTGGCAAAGTGGAGATTTTTCTATGTGTTTCGTTTATAAAACAACGATGGGGACGCCCAACGAAAATTATGGTTTCTAAAAACTCTGGCCCAAGTGGAGATTTTGGTAAATTTCTGTTTTCGCGTTTGCATGTAAACAAAGGGAAATGAAGATTTCGGATGGAGGTCACAGTTTTTGATGGAAATACATTTGTTCGACTAACGGCGGTAACAGAAGAAACATTTTGCTTGCGGATCTTTTCAGGATTCTGATTGGTTAATGATACTTGATGGTCTCACTACATTGACATCTAGAGGCATGCATGCTTTTGACGGTGTAGATACACGTGGCCATGTAAACAAAGACTTTTCTGAAAATGGTCACGTGCACAAGGTTATTTTTTTAAAATGGAGAGGGGGATGGATCTGTTTTCCAAAACAACCGTCTACCTGTAAACGTAGCCAAAGAGAGAATGCACAAAATGCAACACTAAACACAGAAAGGAGACACAAACCCTAGTCTCCTTTCTGTTCCACCACACCCCTGTAGGAGACCCTGGGCTTTGGAAACAGGTGATGGAATGTGATGACTTTGGTAGACAGATAGATGGAGAGATGTATAGATAGATGGGTGCAGTGTGTGGTGGTAATTTGTGTGAAGTCTGCTCTTCTGTAAATAGGAACGGTTCTATTGATCCTCCTGAGTCCTGCTTGACTTTCCTGACGTATCGAAACTCATCCTGGTGCACTCAGAGTATATGTGTGTGTATGTGTGTGTATGTGTGTGTGTGTGTGTGTGTGTGTGTGTACGCGCTCAGATATTATGAGATCCCCTTCTCTGGCCTCTCACCAGATGAAGGGTGCATGCCGGGGGGAAGAGTTGCCAACAAACCATTACAGAGATGCCATAGGGAGTCCAGTATCAGACACACACTGACACAAATACACACATGTACACACACACATAAACAAGCATGAATGAGATATTGGTTGGGTTTAATGCAGAGTATGGATCTACACCTGTACGATCAAGTAAAGGACATGAAGGAAGGGCACCAACTTTTTAGGGCAAAAAAAAGAGCAGACTTTTAGTTGAAGTTGACTTCATGGGTTTGATACATTATTGAATAATACTATCAAACTTCAACAGCAGCTCACTGCTCAATCATGTCAGTAACACATTTTCCATCTTTTCCTCTGTGAACTTCCATCTTCTGTCTTTTACCCTTTTCTGTCATTTCTCATACATGTTGATCTGCCATTCTGTCGGTGATGGAGGCATCAGATGTGCTTTTTTTGTCCATTTATTACATTTTTTTTCAAAGTGATTTCCCTCCTACAGACATAATGAGACATAAGCAATTAAGTGCATTGTGTTAAAAAGTAAACACACACAGGTTTAGGTACTGACAGTTAATGTTTAGTGATGCCATGAAAGTATAGTATTAGTGTTTTGTAGAGTAAATGATGCTTCATGGTAACTTTATCAAATATTTTGTCTATGAATTGTGGAGTAAGTGAATAATTACAGTAGGTCTGAAGTGAAATTAACGTATCTTTTTTTACGTTTATCGTGCATTTCATAATGTATCTAAACTGCACATATAACTCCAAATCTGGAAAATGTGGACAGTATGGAAAATACATATAAAATTATTTATAAAGTAGTTTTTTTTCTGTTTAGAAGGTATGAAAAGAAGATATATTTCTGCTAGAGTTCAAAACAAACAAGAAGAAGTTGTACTGGGATTAGTCATTTTAGGATGAGTTTACATGCATACCAATATTCCACTACTGTTCAAACATGACAATATCCTGTTTTATGTTAAGACTGTCATCATGTATGCAACTTACTTGATTGTTTTACATTAGGCTGAAACTCACAGATCCTGTTTCCAGACACGTGGCTCAGAGACAAAGATCCTCTCTTGTAAAGATGATTGCTCCGTAGGGAGTCCACATTTCCGGTTAAGGTTAAACAAACCTGGCTATGATCACAACCAAACCCTGATTTTAACCCATAAAGACCCAAACATCCACTCGCTGATGAAAACCTACTGATCTAAAATATTTAATACCTGTTGATCCACTAATCCAATCAGTCCATGTAAATAATTGGTATAAAATGCAGTTTGTCATCTTTTCATGGTCATCAAATAAGGGGCTCTGTAGTGAATGTGGAAACGCCATCATCTTCTACAGCATTAATTCACCAGTAAAACCCATGGAGTTGGATCAGTGACAGTGGATGGACACACTGGTTATTGATATATTTTGCTGAAAAATTAACTTTGTCTTAAGTTTGAATGGCTTTGATATAATAACCCTCAACTTTAATCTGAGCTTTTATGAACATCTACATCAGGGGGTCACCAATCCTGGTCCTCGAGGCCCGGTATCCTGCATGTTTTAGATATTTCCCTCTTTCAACGTAACTGATTGAAATGATAAGCCTATCATCAAGTTCTGCAGAAGCCTGACAACAACCGTCAGGTGTGCTGGAAGAGGGAAGTATCTAAAACATGCAGGATGGACCAGGATTGGTGACCCCTGATCTACATGATCAAAATTAAATATAGGAAAATACATGATTGTTGCTTAAAAACACAAAATACAGAGGACAATATTGTAATAAACAGTGATAAATTGCTGAAAAAAGGTAAAATAGAGAGAAAATTAATTTGGGAAGTGTCATAAAAGTAGCACTGGGTCTTTATCATTATTTAATTATTTATATATCAGGAGTCATTTTATTATTATTATTATTATTATTATTATTATTATTATTATTATTATTATTATTATTATTATGTATTTAATTATATTATATTATTATTTATTTATTATATAGTATATAATATATATAATTATTATAATAAACAGTGATAATTTGCTTAAAAAAGGTTAAATAGAGAGAAAATTAATTTGGGCCATAAAAAGTACAAGTAGCACTGGGTCTTTATGGGTTAACCAGGCTATGCACGACTACATGGAAACAGGAATATTAGTGGAATATTCATTTGCATTAGCCATTGAATTTTGTATTTTCCTGAATCTGAATAAAAACAATATTTTGTGCATGTAAATGTCATCATTGTTGGGCTCTGAAACTGGAAATGTAAAGCGATTGTTGGACTCATGATTTGGTTCAAAAACAGCATAGAGGAACAGTCTAGTCCTGTAGGAGCACAGATAGGCTGAGGATTTCAAACATTTCCTCAAATGTGTAAGAATATCTTTAAAAAAAACCTCAAGACAGAAAGGGATTTAGGTATTATAACCCCTACAGAGTACGATATAATTAAAAGATTCATGACTTCTGGAGGAAGTTGTATGAAGAGGTGTGAGCCTAAGCTGAATAACTATGTCTGCCTTTGATCCTTCAAACAGGAACTGTCATTTACCCAGAACCACATGGGCTCAGTGTTACTGTGGCAAACCTTTGTGAAGTAAGAGGCAGAGGTCTATGTGACGGTCCATAATGCACCTAATACTGTGTCAGGTTCCATTGCAGAAGTGTCCTGCTGTGCATTTTCCATACTGTTCCAAAGCTTTCCAACAAACATTTCAATTCTAACTATACATGATGTTTTACTCATATTGTCATTAATATCTTTACTTTTACCCACTAAAGCAGTGCCAGGAAGCACAAGTGAATTAAATATGTTTTTAATCTCTTCACGATAAAGTTCAATAATAGGCCAAAAAATCTCTGTTTTTGTTTGGCTGAGTAAAATGTCCATTTTACAAACCACAGAGCTACTTATTAACTGTCATTTATCTGACTCCTGATCTTTTCAAGGCTAATTTAAAGTCAAGCATTTCAGACATTTATTTTTCCAGACAGATAGCTGGTAAATGGTCTGACTCACCCTCAAAGGACCTTCATTTTGTAAAGATAAAATGGAGCGGTCATAGACAAACAAGTTGACCAGGTCAGAGAAAGCAGACAGAAAAGTGACAAATTCAGCACACGTCCAGGTGACTAGATGGATGTACTGTCAAAAGGATGGACAGATTGACAGGCGGACACTCAGTCTGTAAAAGCTCTACGAAACATCTGCAGAGAGACAAAGCGGTTAGATAGCTCAGACAATCTGCAGTTTCCATATGAGGACACAGAACTCGACAAATGAGGGAAGAAGTTAGATATTGAAAGTGGAAAAACCTGTCAACGAGTCAAAAGTATTCTTTTTCTTTTAACCAAGTCATGAACTAATCCAATGTGTTTGTCCTTCTTCTGGGTTTTGCTCTGTTGTCATCATCGGCCTCACCCCACCATGCTTCAGAAGACATGCTTATTCCTACTCTTATT
Organism: Sphaeramia orbicularis; assembly: GCF_902148855.1. NCBI lineage: Eukaryota > Metazoa > Chordata > Actinopteri > Kurtiformes > Apogonidae > Sphaeramia > Sphaeramia orbicularis. The sequence goes on from NC_043961.1 coordinate 39,088,417, forward strand.
ACCTGTAAGTAGAGATTTTCCAATCAGGAATAACTCTTCTCAGCCCATTTATTGAACCTTTTTTCTTTACATTTTGTCTTTTGATTTTGATGCATCCTGTTTCACTTGCAGAGGAAAAAAATGCAGCATTATATCATTATCTCTCACTGTTATTTTGGTACCAAAGAGAATTTGAGCCTTTCTTATTGTACCAAGCCAATTTTAATGAATTTTTCCCTTTTTTTTTTAATGCTTTTGTTTTTTTTTTTGGTTTATGCCCAAAGGATCAAATGTAAAGGTTCCTTGTAGGGAAATTTGGTCTATGCATTTTACCCATTCTAATACACACACAGTATATAGTAGTATTAAATACACAATTCACTATGACGAGTAACAATTAATTGTTTTTTTTGTTCTTTATGTCTGATGCAGATAATGGAGAATCAATACAGTGGGGCCGTAGCTTAATTTTTTAGTCCCTTTAACTAAACATTATTTTTTTTAAACTATTTTTTAAATTATTATTTAGTGTTTTTATTAGAGATTTTTTTTTTTTTTTTTTTTTTTGACATCAAGAACAGTTTGAAATATTGCTAACTTGGGTAATGTTGTAGCAGCTGTTGTTATTAAATGAATGAAGTCCTGTGCAGCTTTTGCCCCATTTAGTAAAATAACTTGAAAGCAATGACACAGAATTGATGCATCTTGTTCCAAAACATACACATTGGAAAGTAATTCTAATGATTAAGACTATTTAAATACATACTCACATTCTGTTTAGTTGGTTGGTTACAGCAAATCTGCATTGTTGCTTTGCTATTTTTAAGTGTTTCACCCTAAAAGGTCAATGTAATTCACAGTTATTCTCCCAACCAAGTGGCCATTTCCTGCTTATTAACCAATTCTAATGAGGAGCTATTATAGCTGTATGTGATAAAACATGAGTCTACACACACACACACATGCGCACACACACACACACACACACACACGCACACACACGCACACACACACACACACACACACACACATACAGTCTTTTGCCCAGAGCTCACCTCCAAATCCCTGCTTCTCCAGCTGTCTTCAAACCATTTGGAGATTTCCTCAGAATGTGTTGCAAAGTCCAAAGTGAGCGGAACAGTCATCACATACCGATGCTGCTTCTGCAAACAGCCACCCAGAGGCTATTTGACCCCACTAGGAATGACTCCTTTACACCGAAAAATGGACACAATTAGAGAGATGGCAGCTATTCCTGTATTTCCACACTCACAGCAGGAGTGTTTAATTGGTTTTGGCGTGAGTTTGAATTCACATCACCACAATGACTGTCCTTAAATAGTCCAGTTTTACATCTCTTATTTATTTATTTATTTATTTATTCAAACCTTTATTTAACCAGGAAATATCCTTTTGAGATTAAGAAACTCTTCTACAAGCAGTGTTGGGAATAATGGCATTAAAAATAATGGCATTGCTAACACCGATATTGTTTTCCAGTAACGGGTAATCTAATTAATTACTATTTGAAACGTTACAACGTCGTTACCGTTACCAGCAGTGAAATGTGTTGCGCTACTATGCACTGATATCTAACAGCTGTTATCCGTCTTGGCTCGCCCAGCCAGGCACTTGTTTGTTGCGAGCCGTTCGTTTGTTCGTTCTTATATTCAAATTGCCCACACTGCCTTCATGTGTCACCTGTGTGTCACATGAGTCTGAGTTGTCCACGCTGCCTTTACGTGAACGACTAATGACATCTCCAAGTAATTAATTACATTTATGAAGGAGTAATTCAATTACTTTTTTGGGAAAGTAACTAGTAGCTATAACTAATTACTTTTTAAAAGTAATTTGCCCAACACTGTCTGCAAGGGAGTCCTGGCCAAGATAGGCAGCAGCAAATGGAACACACAGTTACAAGATTAGACAGTTAAAACACACATAACTGACACATTCGACAATAGACAGTTTGTAAATGTTATTTTTACTAACTGTTTATTGTCGAACTTTTCCAATAGCAACTATGTGAGTTAGTGAAAAACCACTAACTATCCTTCTTAATATCAACGTGAGTATCCACATTAGTAAAACATCCTCTGTCATTGCAATATTTGTTATTACTGACCTCCTGCTTCTTCTTCTTCTTCTCAAAAACTCTTCTTCATGGTATTCATCCAGTATGTTAATTAAGAGCGATGCCCTCTGGTGGAATGACTCATTCTAATGTAATGGATGCATGGAAGTAAAAATAGTGGATGTTAGTGATCATAAACTATTGTGTTTACTCTTCTAATGTAAATTATGCTTAGCAAGTCAAAAATACACATACAGGAGTAATTTTCCAGAGTAACTATTGTTTACTTTGTTTTAATTCTGTGTTTTGGCATACTTCCATCATATTTGTAAAGTTACTCTTGATGGAACATGTTCACTGACATATGGGGTCAAGGGTCATCATAGACCACAATTATTGCGCATGTTTTCTTGACATGTTATATCCTTTACAATAACTCTACAAAAGACCCTAGGTTACAACGTGCATTATAACGGTATGTCCGTATAGAAAATATGATGTTCACACACACACACACACACACACACACCTGTACACACAGATGTAGCCCAAGGATGTTTACTGTTAGATGAGAGGGATTGAAAATCGTGCAAAGCTCCTGCAGTCCTGTGGTGTGTTTTTGCACTGTCTGTCTGTCTGTCTGTCTGTCTGTCTGGTTGTGTGTGTCTGTCTCTATCTTCTCCTTCACTTCTCTGTATCCCTCAATCTCTGTCTCTCTCACTGGGTCTGCCTCTAAATCCTGTGATACACATGAAAGTTTGTTTGGGCTTTGCCTCCAGCCTCCTCTGGAGCGACTGCTGTCATCCTGAAGTGACTGACTGCCTATCTGACTGCAGCGCCGGCTGGGGCTGTCTCCAGGATATTTGAGCAACCTAGCCACCAAACTGACGGGCTGAACCCATTTGAGTCATAAAATAGGAGCATGGACAATCCGTTGACAAGGGAAACAAATGTCATTCCCCTTGTCTGATTGAAACCCTTAAGGTTGGCCCTGTTGACACGGCTCGCACAAAAACAAATGCAATTCTCTTTGCATCCATCACTTTCCAGGAGAAGGAACAACAGTGGCCTGTAGAGGCATGGTAGATTTTATCTGAAGTACACATTTAAAACTAGACCATTTAATAACATCAGATAAAAAAAAAAAAAAAAAAACAAGTGGTGCCAGGCACAACAAACCCTGCCCCTCGCATGTATTGTAGCTTATTTTGGCATCAATCCAGCTGATGTCGTCATGTCTATGTGTGTGCTGATGTCAGCATATCAATTGCCTCTATATATGTGCCAAGGTTGAAGTAAATTGAAAATGAAATTGATGTTTTCATAGACATTTCAAATTTCAGCTATTATAAGTAAACGGGAGAAAAAAAAGATTTAAAAAATTCATTTAAATTATTTACTTTGACCTACTTTTCCCAAAATGTAATCACATCTATTCTGGGTCACTGGCAATCAATAAACCAAATTTGGTATGAATTCAAGCAAGAGTTTTGGTGCTACAGACATTTGAAATTTTACCTATTATTAGTAAATGGGGGAAAAAAGATTTTAAAAATTCATAAAAAAAATTTAACTTTGACCTACTTTTCCCAAAATATAATCAGATCCATTCTGGGTCACTGGCAATCTGTAAACCTAATTTGGTATGAATTTGACCAATAGTTTTTACTGCTAGAGTGTTAACAAACAAACAAACAAACAAACCAAACCAAACAAAAAACAATAACCCTTGCCTCCTTTTTGGGGGCCAGGGTAAAATAACAAAGAAGGAAAAAAAAAAAGTGATGTTAACTTCAGTCTGACGAGTTTACAAACTTTATTCTTGAAAAGAATGAAGAAAAGAAAGAAATGAAGAAAAAGAAGGTAAGATTAAATGCCTGAACAATTACACAATTTAGATAAATAGAAAAACAGAAAAAAAGTATCAACCAAGTTTTCTTTAAGTAACTTGTCAGTAAATCAAGTGATACAGTGAAAAATGTTTAAGTCATATCACTGAAGATCCATATGTTCTACTTAACACTTTCAGTACAAAAGTCAACTGTCTAATGTAACATTAACCTTTTGAACGGTTTTAGCTTTAGTGTTTGACACTATACATGTATGTGTTATTTTAGAGTAGTTAGTTTAGAAGAGTAGTTCAGTTGTGACAAGGTACGGGTTTTGAAAATTCCATGTTAAAAAAAGAGGAATTTGAGGAATTTTTTTCAAACCTTGACCTTTGATGTACAGTGGTCAAAATGCAACCATCTGTACTCTTAGTTATCAGGAAATAAACACAAAAAATAAGTGGGCTGTTTTGTCCAAAAATGTGAACGCTAATCTGATAAAAGTCAATACATTTAATCATCACAGTTGATGTGGTAGAAGCATCAAAATTGGCAGCATTAAGATCTGAATTACTTCGACCAGAGCCACTATGTGTTCTGGTATTCCAGGTGTGCAGTGGTTAGTACCAACCAAAAGTGGTCTGAAGAAGGTGAACCCCTGAGCAAATAAAAGCTATGACTATAACCAAAGCAAACACTTCAGATTAAGATAAGATCAGACTTTATTTATCCCACCATGGGGAGATTTCAGTTAACAGCAGCAACAAACAACAAGCAAGTACAGAGACAAAGACAAGTAGAAAAACCACAAATGAATGAACAATGCAAATATAAGAAGAAAAATTAAAAAATTAAGAAATTTAAAATAAAAATAAATAAGTTGAAAAAAAAAAAAATTAAAACATTTAATTTTAATTTCAAGTCTTTTGTGTTCATTGATTGGAAGCTCCAAAGATGAGTCCAGGATGCATCTTGGTCTGAGTTAAGAGTTTATTCTGATCACACGTAAAATATAAAAATCAGCGCTGGTCTCTCTCGACAAGAGCTCATGCAGGAACTCGAGTCGCAAAAAGCCCTAAATTCCAGGTGTGGTTGACAGTTGTTTTCTTGGGTGACTCCACCCCAAACAATAGGTTGGAATTTCTCAACGTCATTCGACTCTGTCTTCTGATTGGACCTTGCCCGTTGCTGTGACTTGCCAACTGTCAGTCCATGCCTTGCTACTGGGGTGTGCTACGCAAAGTGTCATGACTGTGGTCTGAGATGTGTATCTGTTGGAATGCAAGGTCTCAGCTCCCTGTAGCCACAACATCTCCTCCTGCAAACAGAACTGACCATGAATTTATCAGTAGTGATGTCCATGAATTTTGTGAGTTTATCAGTAGAGAAGTACATGAGGTTACTGAGGCAGACGCCAGAAAGCAATACTAGTAATTGATGCATGGTATTTAACATAACACTATAATTATTCTTCAGTTACTTATTTCCATCATCATTAAATTATCAGCACAAAAAAATGCATTTCCCAGCTACTCCAAGATGTAAGAATTTATTTAATGAAGTGGAATCTTGTCAGCCAATAAAAGAAGACAAACATTGAAAATCGACACATTCAGACACACATGGTTTTGACTGGGGAGGAAGGGATGAAAAAAACAAAACTAACCTGAAAAGGAAGTAAAGCTGTAAGACAAATGGAGAAGAGTAAAAGGTACAATATTTACCTCTGAGATGTAGTGGAGTTGGAGGTTAAGGCTGTAGAACATAGAAACACCTCGAATGTGTTCTGAGGAATAGAATAGAATAGTATAGAATAGAATAGAATATCTGTATTGTCATACTAACAAGTACAACAAATTTTAAAAGTGCCATCCAATCTGTACATCAAATATAAAACCTACGATAAACATACAAATAAAAGCAGCTAAAATAAATAGGTAAAAAAAAACAAAAAAAACAAAAAAACAAGCAGAAACCCATCACTCACACACAAGCGTATCTGTTACTTCAAATGTAAGAACTTGCATCAGACTGAAGTTAAACTGATAAAAACATTAGATTGTGTCCTTTACCTTTTCCTCAGATACCAAGTGATGAACTTTGCTAATGAATTACGCAAAATACTTTTCAATATTTATGAAATGAAGCCTTCAAGCACTCATGACAGCTAACATATAAAAATGAACAATTAACAAAGCTTTTCTTTCATCCAAAGTGGCACCGCTTCACCTCACTTCACATTTTTTTTGTTTCATTAGTTATGAAACAAAACTTTTCAAGTTCACCGCCCCCCTTCCCGAAAAAAAACAAGAGGCCCACCACACGTCACTCATTAACAACACATCAAATGGGCTGCAATTAATGTTGTTGAGGGCACAAAGTAGTCCATGATTGTCTCTGCGGTCGGCACCCGGCGGGGTAACCTTAGTGCTTAATGAACTGCAACCGTGACATTCATTAAAGAGGGATTATGTCGTACTTATTGCCACTTACAATATGCGAGGAATTTGTCATTTAAACGAGTCCATTAATGGAATGAATGTGTGATAGGTGGAGGTGGGTAGGAGGATGACTCACAACTTGGTTGCTGTTGCTTTTGTCTTTGTTTTTTCTTCAATTTTTATTCCCCCTCCCTAATCCTCACCCTCCTCACCCTTTTCTCTCCCCCTGGTTGCTTTCATTTTCCCCCTCCCTCTCTGTTCCTCTCTCTCTGCCTCCTCAGCTTTTCCGTTTTTCCTTCCATTCCTTCTGCATCCCTCCTCTCCTCTTGGCCTGTCCACTTTCTCTCAGTGCAGTCAGATAGCTGGGAATATGGTGCTCTAAGCTTCCAATCACACAGGAGGTTTTTGAGGCTTCGTTGCCCGTAAATTGGTGGTGGAGTACGGGTGGGGGGTGGGGGGGTTACCTGGCCATCCCTACATTTCCATCCCACACTTTAACACTTTCACGTCCCTCTCCTTCCGTGCCTCTCCTGTTTTTCATTACCTTGTTTATTACTAAGATGTTATATTTACCTTCCTATTTTTCATGCACTTTTTTTGCCCTCTGCTCCATCTCTGGCCTCATTTTTATTTTATTTATTTATTTTTTATTCCTCTGTCTCTTGGCTGAATCGTTTAAGTACTCAAGGGCAAGTGTGGCTTATCATTTTGATCCCACATACACACTAATACACAACAATACTGCTTTAATTTCATCGCTCTCTGCATATCTCTCTGTCACACACAGACTTATTATTTCCACTGTTCTTTGAGCCAGTGGAATGATAGGGATGAGAGGAGATCTCGGATCGGGATCTGACCTCTTGCTTATTGCTTCCCGACCCGTGGAGGACTCTGTACACATGCACACAACAATGCAACAACAACACACAGATATTGAGGTTTGAAATACTGTAAACACAGATAATGCGCCTTATAATGTCAATATTGAGAGATGAACTTCCTCTTTGAGTAGATTTTTTAACTTGTTCATGTTACTAATTTGAGCAGCAAAATACAAGAGATAATATTTCTACGTTATAATATCTAAAAAGGACCAGGCTACTGACTTAAAACTAGTGTGTACTGAGATTATTTTAAATGTTTCCAACAATGTCCAAATGTGCATTTCATTTAGTGTAATGTAACACTGGATAAAATAGATTATTTACAACACTGTAATCCAGTAGAGCTCATTTGTATACATTTAAATATACAACATGTACAGCAGCATAATGTTAATCATTCATTGAAATCGCCTCATCTCATTTTAGTTTCGCATTCAACATCACATTAGCTAGTATCAACATTAGACATTACCTTGTCTGTAAACATGATTTTTTCTTTCAAGTACATCAGATGGATATTTATTAGTAATGGCCCTGATCTTCATGGAAAATCATGGGTCATGTTTTTTCAAAAAAATTCTCTCATTGTTCCTTCCTTTCCTTTTTATTTGGACCACCACTTGACAGATGGTCCACTATCAGTAAGTTAGCATTTAGCATCAGCTTATCTACTCAAACCCCTCTGCTTTTGCCAGCTCTGCTCTGTCGGTCTTTTGGTCACTTATGCCTCCAAAGAACTTCCAAATGGCAATTCATGAAGTACAGTAGGTGATAATACTATGGCTCGGTCCAGTCTTTTGAGTCCTTTGCGCTTGCATGCATTAAACATTTGCCACTGTTTCTATTTTATTATCATACTAGTGCATTGACCTGTGGGGATATAATGTGGTCATTTTTATGCTGTTGTGTGTTTATACATGCTGTACTGCATTTGTCCAGCAGTCACTGCAAAAGCGTTCTGGGCATAGCGGCGTAATTGTAAGATTATTGTTTTCTAAAATTACTAATATCTCCCAGAATATTGGTCCTATCAACTTGCTATTTTTGCTACTGTCTTCCTTGACCAAAAATACATAAGTATGCCAAACTGCAGCAGTCAGCTCTGTCCGGATTTTGTGTGAAACCCTGGACACACACACACACACACACACACACACACACAGAAACACACACACGTACTCAGAGGCCACTTGGCTTTTATAATATAGATGACCCAGTGGTGTCTCAGAGCTTGGGGGTTGTGAGTTCAGTTTCTCAGTCAGACCAGGGCTTTTTTATGTTTTGTCCACGCTACATGACTTTTCTCTGGGTTCTCCAGTTTCAAAAGCAGGTATGAATAGGTTAATTCTTTTTTCAGTACCATTGGCTACAGTCTGGAGTTGGTCCCTGAGTACCTTCAGTGGCAGCTCACTACTCCTGATGTGTTAAGTGCTGCTGCTAATGTCAATGCTAATACCTGTTTTTCCCTGTGGGGATAATGAAAGGAGTTAACCTTTAACATTTAACCTTTGCTTCCGTTATAAGTCTTGTTGAGATTGAAGGTTTCTTTTCTCAGAGAGCAACATTAAGTTATTTTTGTTGAATACAAAGTAATTAGCTCTGTAGACAGATTTTTAAGCAGTGGTTATGAGTTTTATTTCTACATATATTTAATCCTCAGCCTTTCTGTACCAGCTGTCATTTGACCATCTTTATTTAATACACAATGACTTGTTCATTGACAAGATTGACTAAGCCCATAACTAGTTCATTAAACTTTAATGTTTGCGAAAAGAAACTTTATTAGACACTCAAGGAAGGACATAATTAATTCTACATAAGAAAAGAGTGATTGGATTCTGATTCTAATTTGTCTTCATTAGTGGCTGTGCAGGAAGGACTGTTTTATTCACTCATGCACATAAACAGTATAAGGATCGTTACTGACTCCTTCACTCCCAGTCCCACTCACTGGGTTGTGTGTTGAGGAAAGTATTACACGTATACTCTGACACACGTGATAAAACTGAACATCCAGCAGATCCACTCACCTGCCAATGTCTGCACGCACACACGCACGCACGCACGTACACACAGCCACTTGCATGGCGATTCGTGACTAGATGTCAAACAGTTGAAGGAACTTAAAGTCTGTGTTGGTGGATTCTGGAGGAGGTTTTCTTGTTGAACTTTATGTGATTCAGCTCGAATAAAAAAAAATAAAAGCATGCTCTTTAAAGCGATATGTTACTCTGATATGTGTATTAGTGATGTATGACTGCTGTTCACTGGCAAAGCAAACACTAGGGTCAGCAAACTCTGCTGTGCACACTGGGTGCATCCTGGTTCATGGATCACTGTGGTCTGAGCATCTGCTTGAGTACTTTTTTTTTTTTTAATTAATCTTAATAAAGTAAGTTTTAGCTCAAATATAATCAAAAAAGAGGTACAACACATTGGCATGTGAAAGCATTGTAAAGTACAGAAACTAATAAAAGACCTGAGAGGTTGAGTTTTTGTTGGAGTAGAGCTAAAACGTCCTTAAATTTCGGATCATAGTAGTCAGTCACATAAATATTGTCATTGAAGGATTTGTTTCTCAATCAGAATCAGTGGCAATATATGCAGACAGGACTTAAACTCCATGGAGCAGACTTCAGATTTAATTTACACATTTGCCCCTTTTTCCACCACAAGAACTTTTCCAGGAACTTTTACTTTACACCAAGGTCCATTTGCCAAATACGCTATTTGTCTCAAGCTGAGCTAGCATATTTGGCCTTGCTCCTACGAGTCTGTTGCTGTAATCTGTCCCCCTGAATACGCTGAAGTGCATATTCAACAAATACACTTAAAACAGCCTGGACCTCATCAAACGTATCCCAAATAAGCTCTAAAGAAATTCAGTGGGACTTTGATCGGTTGGCAACTCCAAATGACTGAGTCTCATTTGAATACATTTAAGAATTAAGAAGAAAAAAAAAAAGTTCTTTTACTCAGGTAAGTAAGTTCCTGGGAATGCAGGGGCTACTGTTCCAATTAGGGTTACATTTAAGCAAGGTTTAAAATGATAGGTAGGATGTAGTGTAGGCTGTGTTTTATTCACATATTACAGATGTTCGCTTTCCCTTTGTTCTCTTTTAAGGCTACATGAAAAAAAGTGGATATTAAGAGGTTAAAAGGTCTATTTAAATGTTTTGTCTTCTTATGTAATGTAGTGATCGGGCACTAGGGGTAGTGACCACCCAAGCTGAGAAGATGGCTCCAGCTGATACCAGGAACAATGTCAGAGATCTCAGCTCAATCAGAGCACAGCACTAAGAACAGCTAAGATCCTGCACAGAACCCTCAGGTTCCCAGGCCTCTGGTAGAGGACCTGGGTCTGAAGGAAACACTGCCCAGGTGGGCAAGAACAGTTTTTTTTTTTTTTTTTTTTAAATAAGTGTGTAATTCAACAGTTTTTAGCCCACTATTATGAAATAAATGCTGCATTTATTTATTGACTAAGTATTAACTTAACATAGGCTATGTTCAGACAGCGGGTCTGAATGCACCATATGGATCTTTTGTTGAAATTAGAGTTTTTTGTGTGCTTGTTCATATTACACATTAAATGCAACTATCAGTTTTAAGTATGAACTGAATGCGACCCTGAAGTGACCCTCATGCGCAAAAGAGGTCCTGATGTAATACGTTACCACACAGGCACACACTGTGTTTACGGAAGTAACACTCCTGGGGCATAGAATTGTGACGTTTGTCGCGTTTCAATGACATAAAGGTCAGTAAATGGGACCTGGCCGTTCAGACTGAAGTCTCATTTCAAAATATCAGATACATATCGGATTTAGGACCGCATATGAAAGTGGCCTGGATCAGATTTGAATAAATCAGATTTCTGTTGTTCAAACTGTCTTTAACAGATCAGATACAGGTCACATATGGGCAAAAAAATCGGATTTGGGCCCCATTTGCCTGCACTCTGAACGTAGCCATAGTCTTATCTCTTACAGTGTGTAGATACATATAGTCAGCCTCAAAATATGGGGTTTGGATGATCACTCAATCAATCAATCTTTATTTATATAGCACTTTTCATATAGTGAGAACGTAGCACAAAATGCTTTACATATAAATTAAAAAATCAGTGACCCCCCCCCCCCCCCCCCCCCCCCCCCCCCCCCCCTCCCCAACACACACACACAAGCACACGCACACATACACTTAAAAAGACTGACTGAGCACGAGAGGACCAGAAAGTAAAAGAGGAGGCGCTGTCTCAGGGAGCCATCCGCACCAGCGGGCAGCCACCGACCCAGGTAACCCGGCGCCACTGACACAGTGCCACACCCTGACCAGTGAGAGAGGGCCAACTGCCACCGCATTGTGGCGGCAGGGACCCCCACCTACCAGGGCGGAGCAGACCCCAGAGTCCACAGCTGCCCCCCGGCGCAGAGGGCCCCCTCTGATGAAACATTGGAGAATATAAATAAGAAACATTAAAAAGATAAAAAACAAAAGCATTGATTAAAAAAATCTAAATATAAGACATATATATATATATAAATATAATATAACTATAAAACATTAAGAGGATAAAACAGAAGCATTGGTTAAAAGTCAAATTAAAAAACTAAGAGAAATGGGAAGTTAAGATATAAGACAAAAAGGGGTATTAGTTAAAAGCCAATCGAAAGAAGTGGGTCTGGAGCCTGGTTTTAAAAATGGCTACATTCTCTGCAGCCCTGAGGTTCCCCTGCAGGCTGTTCCATAGGCGAGGAGCACAATGCTGAAAAGCTGCCTCACCATGCCTCATCCAGTCCTTAATGTGAACACAAGCATAAAACTCCATCAGCACTTGAAGTGTTAGTGATCACCAGCAGCATTCAGGTTCATGGATCCATTCTGACTCACGGAGCGGTGTTTTTTTCACATGATAAATACAGGGATGGACCGTTAATGTTTAATTTATGATAGTTTTCCCACAAAGCTGCGGTGGATGTACTGGTTAATATCAGATTGTTATGGCTCACTGTCATTTGTGCCATCTGTTGTCTCAATGGACTTGATACTGAAGGTTCAAGTAGGACTTAAAATAGTCAATTGGAAATGCCCAACAGATGGGAGCTGTGACATGCGAACAATGATAAAAAAAAAAAAAAAAAGAAAGGAAGAACATAAAATACAACCTCACTCAAGGGATGTCTCATCACCAGTTACAAAACCATTATGAAACCACTTTTGACGTATCTTGGCTGGCGTATGTGATGTCAACACATCCCCACTGGGTCTCATCACTTTTTACAACTTCGAAGTCCTCTGAAAAATCCTGTCCTTTGCTTGAATTTCTGAGGGTCACAGATATGTCTTCCTCTTGTTTTGAATGGGCGTCATCTGGACAATAAAGTATGGTTTATTGTCATTCTGGATGATTCACTTGCTGTTCTCAACAGCTGTGAGCATCAAATCTAGTGAAGATGTTCAAGCATTCACTGGTGTCACTGCTTGTTTACACGCTGAGATGAGTCATTTAGAAAATTAATCTTAGGTGACGTGTTTGATATTACGCCAAATACAGTTTTTAATGAATGATATCTGAATTAGATCATTTTACTTTTTCTGGATCAGCATCACATACTTTCACAACCTGCAGCATTTCCAAACTCGTATTTGACGTTATAAGATGTGTCTGTTTGCATGGAGGTAGTTCAGTGTGTGTGTGAATGCATGTATGTGGCTGATGTGCATTGTTGATGCCTGCAGTACATGTGAATGTGTTGAGGGACGGAGACGGCGACCAGGGCAAATAAGTTAATTTAGGCCAGGGGTCTGCAACCTTTATTATCTAAAGAGCCATTTTGCCCCCCTTTTCCGCCAAAAAAAAAATATTCTGGAGCCTCAAAAAATAGCAGAGCTTATAAACTTTTAAAAGTTTTAATCTTTTTTTTTTATATTTTATCTGTTACAACCACTGAATACAACAAAACAGAAGTGCAGTGTGGAATGGATTCTGGAGTATGATTACTCTAAAAGTACACAGTAAAAGTGTTTCGTAGTATTTGTGCTAATAGTATATGAAGTACTAATACCAAAAATACCAAATTCACAAGGTACTTATTGGAAAAAATAATTTTATTCATCATTGAATTTAGTCTTAAAGCCTATTTCAGACGAAAAAACAAACACTTTTGTAGCTTGGAAGGGATTTTTGAGTATGATTACTCCAAAAGTACATAGCAAAAGTAGTTCATTGTATTTGTGCTAATAGTATATGAAGTACTAATACCAAATATACCAAATTCATGAGGTACTTTTAGGAAATCATAATTTTGTTCATCATTGAATTTAGTCTTAAAGCCTATTTCAGATGAAAACTAGAAGCACTCGGAGAGCGCAGACCTCCGCCAAGGCTGATCAGTGGCCCCCCCCGTGGGCCCCCCCACCCCCGATCACCACCAAAATTTAATTATTTCTTCTTTATCCCATTTCCAACAAACCCTGAAAATTTCATCCAAATCTGTCCATAACTTTTTGAGTTATGTTGCACACTAACGGACAGACAAACAAACAAACAGACAAACAAACAAACCCTGGCAAAAACATAACCTCCTTGGCGGAGGTAACAAACACTTTTGAAGCTTGGAAGGGAATCTGGAGTATGTTTACTTCAAAAGTACACAGTAAAAATAGTTCATAGTATATGTGTTAATAGTATATGAAGGACTAATACCAAAAATACCAAATTCACGACATACTTATTGGAAAAAGTAATTTTATTCATCATTGAATTTAGTCTTAAAGCTTATTTCAGATGAAAAAACACACTTTTGTAGCCTGGAAGGGAATCTGTTGAGGATTACTCCAAAAGTACACAGTACTCATACTCATACAGTCGCTCTATGAAAAGTATCGCTATTTATGGAAATGATTCTCTTCAAAACTAAACACTGCCTCCGCAGTCCCCAGTTGTACTGCTCCATATTCTCCGTCTGGTTCACATCCCAGAGCCCCAAGCTCCCCGAAAACGGACAGAATTACGTGAGTAATATACAAAGGATGGACAGAACCCCCCATCCGCATCCGTCTGCCTCTTTAACATCGAGCATAAATGAGCCCTTACTTTTGTTGGCACATTCGCTCCATTCAGCTCATCTACCGTAATTGTTGAATGAGTAGCGCACAAGAAAAACGCTTGCGGCTGGCTTGACCATGCAGTAGAGAATTGCGGCTGGCTTGACCGCAGTAAAGGGAGCCACTACAAGGAGGCTGAAGAGCTGCATGCTGCTCCGGAGCCACAGGTTGCCAACCCCTGGTTTAGGCTAAACAAGTACAGTCAAACTTGGGTGCATGCTGCCAAAAATAAAGCCCCTCCTCAGTATAAACCCTGGTACTTGTGTCCCTATCCTCTTGACCATGATGGAGTTTTTGGGAGTTAACTCTGGAGGAGAAGCACCTTTGGCCTTGAAGGGAAATGACTCCCCTGTGTCCCCTAACCAGGGGAGACCTAAGCAGGAATAGGTAACATTGGAATTCCAAGGATAGGACTGAAAAACTCCTTAACATCCTGTACTTTAGAATAGACATGGAACACAGATTCCATGTGTTTGTTGGGCCTGTAAAATCTTCCAGATTTGTTAGGTGTAATATTACTATTATTATTATTATTATTATTATTAATATTAATATTAAGGGAGAAATGAGGAATCTCATCATATAAAAGTTAAAAAGAAGACATTACCACTAGACACTCTTTAAAGGTGCCCTGCCACATAAAACCTTTTTTACTTGTATTTTGAAAAAATATGTTAGGTCCATAGGTGTTTGTGTTATGGAGTGAATTTGAAAATGAACCACTACCTCCTCTGTCTGCTACTGCCACTGAAAAGAAATAAGTGTAGAAATAAGGTCAATTAGAAAAGCTAGTCAGTGTGATGTGTTAATACCTGAGCTCATTACTGTTCATGAGCTCGCCCGGCTGAGACCACGCCCACAGAATTTGTCTACCTCAGTGACGGTTTTCGTATACAGCAAGCTGAGGCACTGTAAAGGGGGGTAAACATGAAAATTCATGGGGCCCAGCATTCCCGGGGGGCCCATAGAGCAGTGAAGGCGGTCCAGTGGATATAGGTTTGAAGTTGTGAAAATTCTGTGCAAGGTCCGCCGTACAAGAGAGACATAGAAGCCAGAAGTCGGACGTTCAAAGCATGTTAAGTTTCACTTTGGTTTATGCCAGTTCCTCTAGTTGTTGCGCAGGGTAAAGGATGCTGAAAAGCCAGGTTCTCATTGGCTAGCTGTTAACCAATCAGCGTCAACCAGAATAGCATATTGAATATTCATGAGAACTGGCGCAAATCAAGTCCATTGTAGAACTTCAGACATTACCACAAAAGTAATGAAATATGTGTGGCAGGGCACCTTTAAAAAAAAAAAAAGGAAATCTGGCAGGGGATACTGGGAGAACCCATCAAACTATTTTGTCCTTTTTTCCATCAATACACATATTTCCATCTGAATATATTGCACATTTTAGGAGTTTAAGTGCATTTCTATCCATTACTATTTGCAGACATTAAGAGTTGGTCTTTTGCCATCATGGTTTAAAACTTTGCTGGCTCGGTGAAGTACTTCATCCAAAAGATACAACCTTTACTACAGATGGGTGAGAGAAATCTTTCTCCGCTGGCATTTATCTCAGGCAGTTTTGCACGTTACATAGCATTTATGTCTGACAGTTTGCACAATTACTCATACATTGCACATTTATGTAAATATATATATATATATATATATATATATATATATATATATATATATATATATATATATATATACTTAGTAGTTTGTATTTGATGCTCAAATGCAACTTTTTTATTTGTTTTGATTTCCTAGTTAAATTATTCTATTTATTTATTACCTCCGCCAAGGAGGTTATGTTTTTGCCAGGGTTTGTTTGTCTGTTTGTTTGTTTGTCTGTTTGTTTGTTTGTTTGTTTGTTTGTTTGTCTGTCCATTAGTGTGCAACATAACTCAAAAAGTTATGGACAGATTTGGATGAAATTTTCAGGGTTTGTTGGAAATGGGATAAGGAAGAAATGATTAAATTTTGGTGGTGATCGGGGGTGGGGGGGCCCGCGGGGGGGGGCACTGATCAGCCTTGGCGGAGGTCTGCGCTCTCCGAGTGCTTCTTATTTATTTATTTATTTATTTATTTATTTATTTTTATACATCTTAAATTCTCTTGGCATTCAGTGTAGATGGCAAAGTAAGATTATCATTTTGCAGGGACGCCTGCTTCTTTACTGTACACATGACAATAAAATGCTTCAAATGTTGAATTCGATTTGGTGACGATACGGAACAGCATCACAGCTTATGGACCACTGGCAAAAGACATTTTTGTCTCAGGGGTCACCAAGGGCCACTGATGATACTGATGTTTGGCCTTCTTTATATAGCTGTAGAGCTTTGTTCTGAAGCCTCTTCATCTGATGGCCTCCTTTCCTGCTTCTGTTGGCAATGCACTAAAATGTTTGTTACTTGTTACTAAAATTTAGAATAGAACATGTTTCTGGACATGTTTTATTTATTTATTTGTTTATTTGAGACAGTGCATATTAATGAACATCTACAACAATTGCAGCTGTAAATATGCCAGATTGTAGCAACAGTGTTCATTTCCATCTGTAGTCCCTTGGCAGGTGACAAGAAAGACAACTGACAAAAGACAAAACATCATAAAAACTTGCAAAACAACACAGTAAGGACAATCTACTGATGATCACAGGCTTGGTTTTCCTTCATCCACTGTTTAAGTTATGATTTGGAGGAGGCATATGATTGTGTGTCTCTTATGTTGAGTGGTAAACTGTTCCAATATTCAGTCCCAGTGACAATGCATGAAACCCACCACCTCATGAAGATTTTGTCTCTCATTTAATAGAAAAGTTCTTTCCCCCTCTCACAAAAACTCATCTCCTGTTTAATTGTTTTGGTTTTACACTGTGTGTCTGTGTATCTACAAGTGACTGGGTGCTTCATATGGATTCTCATTCATGTGTCTGTTTGCGAGTTTGGTTTTCTGTGTATGTTACATCTATACATGTGACTGTATGGCTTTTTTTATTGTATGTTTGTGTGCTCATCCCACAACAGGAAACTGGCAAAGAAGCAGAAGGAGACGGCCAGCAGTTCCACGCAGCAGAGGGAGATGGGTCCGGTCACCACTGCCGATAAGAGCACCACCAAAGTCAGCACCCTGCACAAAGATGACCCCTTCTCTACGTCCAACCAGGATCTCAACGGCTTCAGTAAGTCTAAACCATGCTCTCACTGAGCCTCTCTGTACCTGGCACCATCACTGAGAACTGTCTAAACCTGAACCATCCCCAGTATGCTCACAAGCTCATACTGGAAACAACAGAATATTTCTATCATTATTATATATCTGCCAGTAAAATCTGCCTGTGTTTTTTTCACAAAGGTTTTTTTTTTTTTTTAGTTATTTTGCATTACTATTTTCTTATAATATTGATTGTACTGTACACTCTGTGTTGTGCCGCTATTGGAACCTCAATCAGGGATCAGTAAAGTTTTATCTAATCTGATCTATCTGATCTAATCTAATCTAGTCTAATCTAATTGAATCGAATGCAATCTAATCTAATCTAAACCAATCTTATCTTATTTTGTCTCATCTCATCTTATCTTTATATTTTCTAGATTACAGGACTTTCTCTCACTTTTTCCTCAAGTTCTCCAGGTTACTGAAGCAGGCAACAACTATAAATTGGATCAGATGCATCAAATCTTGAGTTACAGTTTTGTTAAGTCACAGCAACTACCAAAATCCAATCAGTATAATCTTGAGTTCAAGAAAAACACCTTCAAGAAATCCCCTCAAGGTGTTCTTGATGTAAAAAAAAAAAAAAAAAAAAAAAGGACAGATAAGACGTCGCAGCAACTCTATCCTTTGACTTTTGGCCACCAAACTATTTTCAGTTTATTTGTAAGTCTTGAGTAAAAAAAAAAATTGGGCCAGATTTTAAGATGTTCCATCAAGTCCTCCCTGAGATACCATGCTTTAAAAGTAATAGGAACAGACTGATCGACCTTCTTATAAAGATATGTGAATGTATCTGAAAATGAAATCAATCTGAATATGAATGTCGGTGTTATTACCTCTATCAAAAAGGGTGATCACTTGCATCTGCCTGTGTGTCACTATATACACCTCATAGCAGTAGCAGATGCCTGATACCACTGCTGTAGAGACAGAGTGCTCATTCAACTTCCAACATCTGTGTTACTGTCCTGTATGTACATTTGACCAGCATAGAATGGGAAATACCTGCACATGACCAAGCTGAAACCTTTGAAAACAATTGAATTCTGAATCTCTGTTCAGTCATTTTGTTAGTTTCTACTTCAAAATACCTCTTTAAAAAAAAGAAAAAGGAATTTGTCATTAATGTATGATTTTTTTTTTAATGAAACTCTCCATGTATTTGTCTTTGACCAGTATCAGCAGGGTGAGTCCATCTAACTTAGTGCTGCAGTAATCATTTTCCACCTTGTCCTCTAAACTTTCTCTGCCCTGTGATGCTTGAATGATTCCATTTTCAGATGGTCATGGAAGTACATAAACTTATATGCATATTATTTTGAGTGGAATGCATGCACCTGATATAGGGGTTTCATACTGCACATGTGCAGCCAGAATCCTGTGAAAGTCAGCCTGGCTAGACTTTCATTTCTTGCCATTATGTTGGTGCATATTCCCATTTCTTTGTGAAGTGTGTGTATGTCCTGGGTAATTAGACAGGGCCTCTCCGAAGGGCATTTTTCTCTTGAAAATGTCAGGCTGGCCTTTTGGGAGCGCTTGGCGGTTGAAAGCCAGGGGTATTGGAGAGGGACTAAGTAGCAAGCTAATGCTGACCATAATTGCCTTCACTCTGCCTCTAACTGTCCACTCTGCAGTTCTGTCCTACAATAATGTTTTTGCATCGGAAACACTTAAAGGGGACCACTTTCGCCTGGACCTTAGATGTATGCTAAAGTTTGGCTATTTTCAACACTGACATTTTCCCTGCTTTTTATTCCAAACATGAACATTTGCAGCATAGATAATTTCTCTCTGGCAATCCTGTCATCAGGAAATGATGTTCATTATAACATAAGTGTGACCCCAATTATGTTTCTTCAAGAACATAATGCCCTCTACATTATGTTTTTCTATAAACACAATCAGTGCTTGATTCTCTTATGAAAAGTAATTTGTTTTTGACAAATCAGCTACTTTTATGCCATTCCTCAATGGGCAGGAGGAGGTTGGAGTGGGTAGTTGATATGCAAAATCCAGGGCCATGCCACCAGAGGGGGGATTTTTCATCCCCCATACGTATAAATGCTTAGCTTTAGGTATTAAAGGTGCGTCAGTTGATTCTTTTTTGCTTCCAACGATGACTAGAATATCTGGTTTACTTCCTCTACAAAGGCTGCAGACTTCTCCTCTTGTGAACCAGTAGGTGTAAAGAAATAGTCATGATATTGTAAACTTCCCATTGTTGTCAAAACTTAAGGTGAAATTCCTCTTTTTTTTTTTTCTTTTTTTTTTAGATCAGTGCAAGTTTGATTATTTAACTGCTTTGAATGGAACAAACTTTTTGCCATAAAATAGTCTGGCCTTTTGTCTGTCTTTCAGAGTTGGTGGTGCATTATCACATGGGGATTATTCTAAAAACACACACAGATCCAGGCTCAGTCCTAATGAGACACAGAAAAATGCTGACACAATGTAGGGGACCCAGTAATATTTGCTGGATGGACCCTCGCAGGGCAAATAACCTTTTTGTGTTATTGCATTCTCACCCAGTCACCAGCTATCGTGCCCAGGACATTGCTGTCAAAGCAGATTTCTTTTGGTATGCAGGTGCACTCCTCACTGTATTAAAGTTGAGCTTCTTTTTTGTGGCACATTAGCATACACGCACTGGTATGCATGAGACAGGACGGATTTTTATCACAGAAAAGGGGGGGTATTTTATCATAGTGTTTGGGGGGTATTAGGACTAGGGGAGCAGAGGAGAGATGAAAGGAAGGAGGAGGGAGGAAGGAAAGGACGAGTGAGAGAGGAGAAGATGAAGCTGACATTCTCTGCTTCAGGGTAATTTGGACCATTGTACCGGAAAACAGAGTAAACAAAAGGTAAAAGAAGAATTAGGCAAAATTCAAGCTCCTTGCTATTTTCACATCAGGAAATCATCAGTACTGTCATTGTTGAAGACATTACTGAAATTGCAATCACTGGATTCAGTATTTGGCATTATTTTTTCCTGTTTGACATTGTGTTTTTAGCTGCAGTTATAAAGCACATGGCAAACACAGAGGTTCAGTTCAAGGTGTAATGATGGGAGGCTTAAAAAGAAGCACAATTAAAAAACTAAAAGAGATCAAATAAAAGAGCTACATCTTTATGGAAGTAATAAAAAGCAATATAAGCAAGTAAAAGATAAAAAAAAACAACATAAAATAAAGACATAAATAATGGTGATAATTAGACTATTGAGAGAAAAAAAACAACAGAAACAAACTAAAGCACCAAAGAACAACCAGGCTTTTAACCCATAAAGACCCAGTGCTACTTTTATGTCAGTTTGCAAATTGATTTTTCTCTATATTTAACTTTTCTTAAGTAATTTATCAGCATTTATTATCTGTGTTTTGTATGTTTCTCTGGCTTGAATGCACACAGTTAAAAGCTCTGAAAGGTAAGGGGTCGGGGGTGGGGCAAACTATTCAGGCCCTTAAAAACAAACAATAAAATCTTAAACTGGATCCTGTAGGTGACAGGAAGCCAGTGCCGTTGCATTCCCTTCACAATATCCCTGATGTTTCCCTGCTAATCCTCTTCCCTGAAATGGCGGTGTTCAGGACGCCTGTTACACGCGAACGTACTTCCTGATCGAATTCTAAAGTTCGGCCCCTCATCTTGATGAATTGCGACCACCCATTTCTACTTCTCAACTAAATCTGAAGAAAAACCGTGTAAACTTCAATATAGTTGCCTTTGTAAATTCGATGTACACTGGGGCACACAGCAGTGACACTTCAATATGGCTCCTCAGCCACTGTTGACAAGTAAACCGGAAGAAAGGATACGCAAAATGAGTCATTTCAAACCGTTTCCGGGTCATGCGTGAAAAACCCCTATTAGCCTCATTGTTTGTATTTTCTTAGTGGATGATGACTGAGTAAACATTAACCTGAAATTGACAAACACATTTCTTCTGTTGTTAAAACCAGCTTTTTTCTGCTGCGTCTTTTATCAAAGGTGAAGCCATACCTGCCCATAAACCAGTACCAGCATGTTGTTCATATTTATCATGTCTGGACTGGACTATTGTAATTGGCTCTATTATGGCTTGGACCAGTCCTCCATCCACCGGCTGCAGATGGTCCAGAATGCAACGGCACTGGCTTCCTGGCACCTACAGGATCCAGTTTAAGATTTTATTGATTGTTTTTAAGTGCCTGAATGGTCCACCCCCCCACCCCCACCACCACCACCACCTTTTACCTTTCAGAGCTTTTAACTGTGCGCATTCAAGCCAGAGAAAAATGATCCACAAATTGGGTGTTTTTAGACGTACCAATAACCTGCCAGAAGACTAAAGGTGACAGAGCCTTTTCTGTTCAGGGCCAAGGCTCTGGAACTCTCTGCCCCTAAATATCACATGTCCACAGTCCATCGATCATTTTAAATCTCTTATAAAGACACATCTATTTGTACTGGCTTTTAATACAAGTGTGTGACTTTTCATTTATTTTATCTTCTGTTTGTATTTTTAGATACTATTTATCTTATCTTTATCAGTTTTAGTATATCTTTTATATCTATATATGTTTATGAATTTTATTTTATGTTGTATTTTTACCTATATCCTCGTACAGCACTTTGGACTCTTTGCATTGTTGTAAATGTGATATAGAAATTAACCTGACCTTGACCGTGGAGCTTAAAACCTAATAACAATGAGTACAAATGTATGTAAACACCTTTAGGTAAGCACACATACACACACACTCACATGCATATATAAAGTAGCTGCAGGTCATCTAGATAAATGTGCGAAGGCTACCTGTGATAACTAGTGTGGATTATTGAGCAAGCTTAGCTAGCATATAATATGTCACAGTCTGTCTCCCGGCAACCCCTCTGGATTTCAAATTATTGTGTGTATGTGTGTGTCTGTGTCTATCCTACATATTATTTATTTATAGACCTCTTGCAGTGGTTGGTGTGTGTGCGTTAACAGTATGTGCAGCCATGATGAAGCTATCGGTCACTGTTTAAGTAAGCAAGACCTGGTGGTGAATCACATTTGTTACTAATGATATTCTGTGTCGCTCAACACTACTATAATGGCCGTGTGTTTGTTCTGTTCACTGTTTGCAGGTGGGGATGTCGATGACCACTGTGATTCATACAAAAGAAACAGTTTCTGTTGTAAAGTGTGTTAAAAAGGTTCTATCTTTTTTTTTTTCCTTTTCCCATTTTTTTTTTTTTATTTATTTGGACTTTTATGATGTTCTTCTAATTTGAGAACGATTAGCTGTAGCTTAGTTTTGATGAATACCACTGTTGGTTGTTGTAGGAAAAGGTCAGAAAAAATATTCTGTCAAAAAAACTCAGCAAACATCATACCATTACTCCATCATGCCTTCATTTAAAGGGGTCATATTTTGCTAAAGCCACTTTTATTAGTCTTTGGTACATTTATTTGTGTATTTGGACCCTAATAGTTCAAAAAGTTTGAATTTGAACCCTCCAGGTGTTACAAAGCTATCTTTATATTAATTCCAGCAAAAATCAAGTGAACTTCTACTACCCATTTTAAAGCCGTCTTAATTTGTTACATTTTATAACTAGTTACGTTACGACATTTGCACATATAAGGTCAAGACTTCCGACGAACATTTCTCAGAGTACGACATACGTACTTTCCGGGCTATAAGGCGCACCGGAATATAAGCCACACCTGACTATAAACCGCAGGTGTCCACGTTGTGATGTGAGATATTTACACAGAAAGATGGTAAACAGAAAGATTATTTAAATATTTGTTTCCATACCTTAACTGCTTTTTTCCAAACAGTGCCTGTAACACAGCAGTAAAACTGCAGGAACACGGGTGGCTCAGAAACCCAGAAAAATCATTGATCTGTATCTTCATCTTCCTTCTCCTCATTGAAACCACTGCAGTCGTCTACTTAAGTGTTGGAGTTGAACAGCCTCAAAGGCTCCGTCACACACCTTCTATGTCTCTCCTCCATTGTTGCTCAATGGCACTTCTGTGCTGCAGCTCTATTTCCTTCTTAGACAGACACATCAGTTGCTTTTAACTTCAAAGCTGCATCATATGCATTTCTTCATGTGTTTTCCATGATGAGGGTTTGTGCATGACACGCAAAATGATTGTTAAAAGTTAAGATTAAAACTTCTCCTCTTCATCACCTCTTGCACCTGTCTCTCACTTTTGCACTTCCTGCTAGAGCGCCCCCTGGTGGCATTTAGCCTGTATAAATCTATACTCGAGCTGCATTGCTGTATAAGCCGCAGGGTTCAAAATAAGAAAAAAAGTAGCAGCTTATAGTCCAGAAAGTACGGTAATTGTTTGTCAACAGCAGTGGTTGTAGTCCATACTGAAAATATGTAAAAACTTCAAGCCAGTTACCTAAAATGTTGGTTGTATTAACGAACACAAGTGCCTGAATGAGACAGTCATCAACCTGGAGGGGGTGGGGTGTGACGTGGCTCATGTGCATTTAAAGGGACTGTTCTCAAAACAACCTTTCCAGTGTCATTACTCAGAAATAGGGTTGAAGATAGACCTGTGGAGTTGAATTAATGAAGAATTCAGACCCAAGCATAGCATTTACAGTTTATGTAGACCACAGAGAGGTGTTTTAAAATGCATAATTCCATTTAAAAAAGCAAAATATCACTCCTTTAAGACAAGTGAACAATCATACAGAAGAAATAAATTGAGTCTCCGTCAGTGTTTTAATTAGAATAAAAGTCAACAGTGCACAAATTGTAGATATGAAGTACAGATATGTTGACATTCTAAATAACAGGCATGTGCAGAATGTGTAGAATTCTGCATCTGAAGTTAGAAAGAATATGTAGTGTGTAACAACTCCAAAACCTTCTAAATTCTAGAGCATTGTTTCCCAACCAGTGTGCCACAGCACATAAGTGTGCCATGAGAAATCATCAGGTGTGCTGTGGAAGATTATCCAGTTTCATCTGATTGGTACTGTAAGGGAGCAGTGTGATATAGATGCATACGACTGCACACACCGATGATCCACTCTACAACAGTCTCCTGTTTCATTTTGCAAAATAAAAGGGAAAGTGACCACCTATACGGTGTGTTGTGTTGATAAACCCCCTCTCTAGTGATGCACAGAATAACTGGTTGCCCGCAAACCTCGGGTATTGGGTTGGGGCGGGGGGGATATGCCTCCCATACTATGACATGACAGACCTCAATCGGGAACCTGGGGGGTCCGTCTCAAGGGTCGCTGACGCAGCCTTCTCAGCTTTCTTGTTCCAAACAGCCCATGACAATGTTGCCTGCCCCCGAATCTTGAGGAAGATTTGTGTGTGTCTTTCTTCCTGCAAGAATATCAGCTTTGTGTTCAACTAAACAGGCCCAGGTTTCACACTTAGGAAGTAAATTGAGAGAAAATGTGCATTATTTTTCAATAAATTGAATAGTAAAGGGATTTTTCTAATGTAAAATTTGTGCCATGCTTCAAAAAGGTTGGGAAACACTGTTCTAGAGATTTGAGTCACTCAGAAAAATGAACATTGAACAGCATCAGATGCAGACACCGCAGCTGATAAACAACACAATACCCGACAACAACTGCAGACAGTTTTACTTTAATACTTGCTTTAAGTTAGCTTCGTGAGTACACAATGCTCTCCACTTAAATTATAGGGGAGGGGGGTAGAAAAAGAAAACAAAATAAAATTCAGCTAAGTGCAGACATGTAACACATACTCATGTTTCCATCCTTCTTTGCTTTAACCTCCATTCCTCATCCAATCCATAATATCAGTCTTATATATTGAACTGATATTGAAAGTGTCAGATTTAAGTGTGCACTTATTCAGACAAAACCACTTTTATGCTTGGGATTCAATATGAGGGGCAGTGATGGTGCCATTAGTGTTATTGGATTGTTCCGCTGATGTTGAATATGGAGTATTGATCGGTCTTTGTGTACAGTTTCATTGTTAATTGTGTCCTTTGAAGATTTATGATGTTTTGTAGATGAGGCCAGTGACCTAACTCTGTTCCTCTCTTCCTTCTCTTCTTATCTCTCTCATCCTTCCCTTTCTTTGTCCTTTAAACTCTACTTATTATCTCCGTCTGTCCTCTTCTTCATTTTACAATTTTCTGTTTCATTCGTCTCTCATGTCTTCACTATCTGCTTGTTCTTCTTCCTCCTTTTATTTTCCCTCTTCTTCTACCTCCTTCTACCTTCACTCTCCCTGTCCTTTGTCCACATCCTTCATTCCACTTCTTTCCTTGTCCACTCCTCATTTTCCTGTACTTGTCTCCTCATTATCTTATCTCCCCTCCGTCTTTACCCTCCCTTTAGCCTCCCCGTCTCCCTGTTCCTTCTCTGTGCAGGGGAGCAAGACACTGCAGAGCAAATCCCTGCTCAATTCCTACTACTCAGGTAACAGTTAAACACACAAACGCACACACATAATGTCTGTAGAAGCTTTAATCTGGCTTTTTTTCATTGCTTACTGTGAACATGCACGTCTCTGCCAGCAGCTATAATTGCAGCTAAAAACTTCTCCCTCTAAATGTGAATGCTTTTTTTTTCCCTCAAATTATCCATGTTACTGTAATTGCAATGAAGTGTTTGACATGAATATAACCGGGAGAGATGTACTTTTTGGGGGTTTTTTTTACGCTTTTTTTTTGTTTACCCCAGTAGAAAGGTTGCTTAGATACTCCCTTACATCAGCATAATGAGTGTCAAAATGTGTTTATAAAGATGTCGATGTTATTTTCTGAGGTTTTACAGTGAATCACAGTTGCTATTATTTCTGTTTGTGACTGAACGTCTCTTTCTTCCTTTATTGTTTTGGTGTACAGTGTCCAAAGAGCCAGTTCCAGCTACAACTTCCATTGGTAAGGAAACTGTTTTACTCAGTAACTATAATTTCTTATAGGATCAGTGGTACATTTTGCATCATCAGCCATTTTATGTTTGCAAAATGCCAAAAAAAAAAAAAATGCAATGAGTGTCAATGCGTGTAGCATGAGTTAACAGCTTTTATAATTTGATAAAAAATGATATAGTCTTAACAAGTTTCAGACTGTGTTAAACAGGTCTATCTTTTCTGATAGTCAAGCACCCAACTGATATCTGATAACACACTGTAATGGACAGTGCATTTCCAAGGCTTGTTTTTGAACTTATAAAAATGCTTTGAGGGTCCGATCAAGCGAAAGTGAACGTCAACATGATAAAGTAAATTTGCACACATCATTTATCAAGTGGGCTCATTTTTAAAGTTAAAGTTCTCTATTTTATGGAACTGTTGTCCTTTTTAAAATACCAGTTGTAGAACAAAAGTTACAACCAATTTTATCGATTGTACTTTTTACACTATACCCATGCCTCAGACATAAAAAAAATAGTTTGAATTGATGCTAAAATTATATCTAAAAAATGTGAAAATTTATTCAATCTGTCACATTTAAAAAGACTATCTGTGAACTGTTACAGAGAAATTAATCTATATTTGTAATTTACCTGTATCCGTATGGACCACCACAAGTTGTAAATAACACTGTGTTAGTATTAAATACATTAAATAAAGCATTGTGATTATTTCTGAATGTTTTTTTTTTTTTAAATAAGCCAACATTTTGGGTGATGCATACAATGGTAAAGAGTCATCCACATGTTACTATGGCAACCTGTCCACGTTATCTCATTCTCATGTCAATAAAACAGACTTTTCAATAATTTACTCCAAAATGTATTTTCAGCGTAGTTCAATTCAATTCAATTCAACTTTATTTATAGAGCACATTTCATGCAAAAGGCAGACTCAATGTGCATCACAACATAAAAACGTAAAAAGAAAAAAAAAAATAGTTGGATATGAAAATAAGCAACAAGTTGAACATAATATCGAAAAGGTTTTGTTCAACTTGATATCAGTTTCTGTTGAGAGCCACATGTTTAGAATGTTTGTGTAAAGCTTAAAAAATGTATATCCATTTAAAGTCCACGTGTTACCAAACAGTAATTTGACTTTTTCATCAAAAAATTTTATCTCCCCAAATGTTGTTATACATAATGTTGAAGTGCTTATAAATACCTACTCAAATATGTATAATACATGCATGTAAGTTACTCTGCTTACATGACAGAGACTGTTGAACATGAAATGTGTCCACCTGTTACTGCTTGATCAGACCCTTGAGCAGAAAAAAAATTCAAGAATTGTTCTGTAATATGTACTGAAATCTTTTTGTTAGAAAAGTGGTATCGGATAAAGTAGGAACCACTATTGAAGGTATCAGTACTGAACACTTTCCACTCATATCCAGTCCTAATTATAAGTGGTCATGGTTTGTAAAATGACAAAGTGACAACAAAAAATTCTAGTGCGTGACTGAATTATGAAGATTAAATAACTGTGTGTCTGTTTGTTTTTATATGTATGTACAATATAAATGTGAGTGTGAGTTATTGGCATATGTGCACACATGTACAACTCCACATGTTTATGCATGCAGGTACTGTGTATGCCGCCAGAATCACACTCTGATAGCAATGTGTTTCCGTGCCACACACACACACGGATGACACATGGGTAGAATGAAATGTCAAAACCATTTTCCAGCGCCTTCGTTTAGCTTTTTTATTCCTCCCCACTCTCTCCCCCCTTCCGTTGGCCAGATTGGCCACTTCTTTGCCAAGAAGATTGGCTCTGGCCTCTGCCAAAGTGTTAATATGCGTGTGTGTGTGTGTGTGTGTGTGTGTGTGTGTGTGTGTGTGTGTGAGATCGGTCTTTGCACTGGGGGACCACTCACACAGTGTGAAACACTCATACACGCTTTATTTCTATGTGTAGAGGGGACATTACATTGACTGACATTCAGTTCCTGTCTTGACTAAACCTAGATCTTTCCTAAAACCAACCTTTAAACAACTCTTAATCCTTATATATAAAGATTTAAATTATTGGAAAAGATATTTCCCCATAAAAGAGCAGAATTTACAAGACATATCTACATCTCCTCAATATTTGAATGTCTTTTTTTTTCTTTTTTTTTTTTTAGAATCTTTTCTTTTCTTTTCTTTTCTTTTCAAATTCCCTAACAGATGAATCACTGTTATAGCTGTAAAGTTTATGTGTTAACTGTCCAGGAAACAGACAGCGAGTCATTTGGTAACAGACAGACAGACAAACCACTGTGACTGACATTCATTCTGTGTTCTATCAGTCCTCAAGACACAGGAGTAAACACTAGCACAAAAAAAAAAAAGAAATTGTAAGGGAGGTACACACAATAGAGGCAAAATAGTGCTTTGGAATAGTGCTTTGCTCATTGGGGAAACAGCAAAAAAAAGTTTGTTTCAACGTCCCATATTTAAGCTTGGTTTATTACAATCTGTGCAAGTGGATGTTCAGGTTTCTGTGCCATTTGCTGATGCACATCAAAGCATGATCAAGCAGAATGTAAAACAACGCTTGAGCAATTTATGCAATGGCACAAATTTGCTGTTATACATCTTCACAAAGTGACATTAGATTTTTTTTTTTCCAGCCATCTGTTCTCTCTACAATTAGATCGTAATACAAGAGATGTAAAACAAAACTTTAATCATCACTCTCAGTGGAAAATCTAGTGCTTTCCACAAATGGAAATAACAATCAATGCAGAGGATGGAATAAATAGAGGAGTGGCTGTATTAATGACAGCATAACCGTGAAATTACAAAATATTTATATATATAGTTTATTTATCTTCTTTCTCTCCATTTGTTAGTCAGTAAACTATGTATGTGTATGGAGTTTGATACCCCACAAATAATCAGAATGATAGGAAGGAATTTTCAGTCAGAAGGGGGAAGAGAAGGGTGATTTAAACCCCACAGCAATCCAGTATTTACATTGAATGACCATGGAAATGGTTAATCAGATTGTTTTTTTGCTTCTCTTTTTCTGGTTGGAATGAAACAAAAAAGATTATACAGCTGAGTAGGACTTAAAAATATATATTATGTATATTAAATTATCTTTTTTTGTTTTTTGTTTTGTTTTTAGATGTTTGGTTTCATCAGTGTATAGTCACCTGACAATAATAATTATTGTGTTACCTTAGAATGAGCTGTTTATATCCACAGAGTAGGGGGTAGCTGGGTAGCATAGGTCAAAGGTTAATCAGACCTTGGTTCTAGTGAGGGGCCTTTTACGTCATTTTGCTAGAAAACAGACGGCAGCATTCACCACTTGATGCCACTAAATCGTACCATCTGAGTCTTTAGAGGACTTTAAGAGGTAGTTCAGATTAACCCTAGTCAATTTATTTTCAGATATAGAGGTCAATACTGCCACATTTTGTTTTATCAGACAATATTCAGTTCAATTCAGTTTTCTTTATAGAGCCCAACATCACAACAAAGTCACCTCACAGGGCTTTACAGAAATTGTTGAACTGATTTAAAAAAAACACAATGAAAATGAACAAACAGTCAAGTAATCAGTTAGTAAACAGTCAGTGAAGCAAATGGATCAATATCCCGGGCATCCCCCGTCCTTAGACTCTCCTTCTCAGCAAGGAAAAACTCCAAAAAACCCAGTGGGAAAAAGAGAAACCTCGGAGAGAACCACAGTGAAGGAGAGATCCACTTCCATGGACGGACAATATTCCAGCATGGAAGGAAAACAATGCACTGCTGCTGTAAAAAAAAAAATAAATAAATAAATAAACAATCAAGTTAGTTTATTGTATACTGTGTTTGGAGTATTTTCACACTTAAAATCTTTCATCAAATATTCAATTTCCAATGTTTAGCATCCACAACACTGACTAAGATGACTGCCTTCATACATGACTGACAAATAACATTCAGTGGTAGGTGAACTCCACCCAAATACCGGAACACTTTGATCATCAAGTGTTTGAAATGAAAATCCATAAAGAAGTCATGATGGATTGGACGGATGTGAAGTCATACTGACCCTGACCTTTGATCGACAAAATCTTTTCAGTTCTTTTTTTAGTCCAAGCCAGTGTTGCCAATAACAGAAAAAGGAATGACCAACTCTTCTACTGTTGCAGTTGTGGCAGATTAGACACTTTGTTTGTGTCAACGAAGTTCTGTTCTGGTCAAATATGTGCACGTTGGCCTGTATGTTATCAGATCAATGTATTTGGCCAATCTGTCAGCTGCAAACTCTATTCATAAAAATGAAAAATTGCATGAGAAAATATTGTTTAACAGCAAATGTGTCTGTAATGGTCCCATCCATCCATCCATCCCCTTTTCCTGCTTCTCTCAAATGTATATTGTTTTTTTCTGTGACATATTTACCTTTCTGTCCATCCATTCATCTATCCATATACTCATCATCTTTACTTTCCTAGATTATCTGCTCAGTTCAGTCTTCTTTCATCCCCTTTGTTCTTCCAGTTACACATGTCTAAAATCCACTTTCTTCTCATTCCCACTTTTGCCCTCTATTACACTTTCCCATCTACCCTTGCACATTCCCCTTCCCACCCCCTTTGTCATCTCTCCCTCCTATTCACTCCTCTTAGCTCATCCGTCTATATGTATCGTACAACAGCACTGGTTGTGCCTGTTGGGGTCTGTTTGAACATCATGCTGAGCACTGCAGTTATTTTATTGATTGATGCTGTAAATTAGTGGATGGAGGACCTGCAAATTGACCACCAAGCACGTCACAGTCACCAATGTCATCATCATCCAAGGCCAAAGACAGACAGAGGGCTTACCAGTGTACTGTAAGGACAAGAAGGCAGAAATGGATGTGGAGGAAATAAAACGAGATGTAGAGCAGGGGTGTCAAACTCATTTCAGTTTAGGGGTCACATTCAACACGATATGATCTGAAGTGGGCCGGACCAGTAAACACAATAATAACACAATAATATGTAAATAATGTCAATTCCAAACTTTTTATTTCTAACATCTATGTTTTAGAGTGAAAAAAGTAACATTATATCATGAAAATGTTTTAAAGAAATGTGAATAACATGAACAACCAACCATGAACTAACTAAGATTTACCCTTTGGCGGCCGGTTTTGGTCCGTGGGCCATATGTTTGACACATGTGATTTAGAGGTAAGAAAAAACATGGAACAATGATTATTCATTCAGTCTTTTTTTTTTTTTTGGTCTTTTAATCCATGCCATATAGATATATTTTACTTGAATAGAAAGACACCATTGACAAAGCCCATTTTCAAAGGAATCACATGAACATGTTTTTTCTTAATGTGAGCTTTTTTTATTATTATTAATTGCATCCTTTTACTTATTTCTAACCTGTAAACTGTAATACTCCTGCTAGTTTTCTAATTAAAAACGGGGCCTCTTTTTGTTGGATTCCTCTATGACTATAGCCATAAATTACAGAAATAATCACCACTCAGCCTCAGGATAAACAAACGTGACAGGCTCTGCATATGGGTGACTTCACAGGTAGAAAACCACAGCTCCTGATCAGAAAAAAGAAAGAAGAGGAACATTAACACCAGAAATGGACTCATCACACTTCGATCATCATCACCTTGTAACCTAGGATAGACAATACCTTACAAAAGAGAATAAAAGGACATAAAAAGACAAGAAAAAAGAACATTACAGCTAAAGTGTGTGACCTTACCATTTAACACTTTACTCTGAGTCCATTCGGTGGTTGTTTTTCTTTTTTTGTAACCAACTGAATTTCTTCATTTATTAAATGGATAGAAAACATTTCAGTTTTTTGAGAAGAATCGGACATTTTAGGCATGTTACAATTCCTTTCAGGTTTTTGAAAACTGATAATGGTGCTTTGAGAGGGAACGGCGCTAGTGAGGGTCGTTTTTCAGCAGCTTGAGGAGAGCATGAGAGCTGAGGAAGGTGCATTGAGAGAAAAGAAAGTTATTAAGATGACAGAGAAGGAGACGCACAGATTAAGGGATCAAAGACTGGGAGACGGCGCTTGGGTAAATCCAGTATGCGGTGCAGAGTGGGGTTTAGCCCTCAGTGTGTTTGTGTGTTTTCTTTTGAACCAGCTGTAAAGATTTCTTCACAGCTCAGGTGTTTTCACAGCTATGGAAATGGGATTTCCTGAATGTCTTCTCTCTCTCTCCTCCTGTCTGCCTGCATTTTTAAACAAACCCAAAGCCAACACACACACAGTATAGGATACAAATGTATACAAATATATGCATAAAGTGATAAGGACACTTCAGAAAGTTGAAAAAAAGAAAAAAAAAAAATGCACACAGACGAACACACACAATTATACATATGCGCACGCAGCAAGCAGAGTGTTAACACTGATGCGATGTAAATCCACTGGATCAGTGGAAAGCCACCACAGCATAGCGTGCATTTCATGTGCAAACACGTTTCCTTCTAAAAAATCAATTTTCTTGACACTGATGTATGTTAAAAGGTTACGCAACACTGTTCTCTGTGATTTCACAAAGCAAGCGTCAGCCTTTTATGGCCGGCCAAGGACAGAGCTTTACTTCTGTTAGCAAAGAAGTCCTCTATTTCCACAGATCACAAAGCTTTTCTGTGGTTAATTATGTCCACACAGCTGCTTAAATACAACAATACATACACAGATCCATGCAAACATTGAGATTAAGTAGTCCCAGGAATTTAGTAGTCCAAGAACAAAGCTACTATATGCAGCATCTATAAACTGACTTCGGCAGTTCCTATTGAAGAAAGTTTAAGTTGAGAGGCGCGACATGCAGCAAAGGTCCCTCAATGGGTTCTAAACTGAGGAAGTTTCCCATCATGGTCCAAACAGTGGTATTGTTTAGACTCTGAAGTGAAGCTAATTCAGATATATGATAAGTTTATCCCTATAACGACAAACGTATCATATTTGATACATGAGTTTTGTTGCTCTCTACATGATCAGTGTGATTTTTTTTTTTCTTGAAAAACCTGATGTATACAATTAGATACTTGCAATACACAGATAATCCACCGGGGGGGGGGGGGGGTTTCTTTCACCAGAGGCCTTTCCAGTGAAACTACAAGATTGTCATTAATGAGGAAGGAGGCAGAACTTTGCCAATTTTGAAAAGGAATTACCAATTTGTCAGACATCTTTGTTTTATATCATGTTTTTGTTTGTTCAAAAATAATAATATTCGAGCATTGAGACCCGATGTATCAAATATGATGCAAAATTTAAAGTCATACATGGAAATTGATATTTGGAAAAAAAAAAAATTTCAGTTGCTCAGAAGGAAAGGCTCCAGTTTCAAAGAAGTAGAATTTTCTGTCAATGATTTAACATTTAAGGCT
Source organism: Sphaeramia orbicularis (assembly GCF_902148855.1). Classification (NCBI taxonomy): domain Eukaryota; kingdom Metazoa; phylum Chordata; class Actinopteri; order Kurtiformes; family Apogonidae; genus Sphaeramia; species Sphaeramia orbicularis. The sequence continues at coordinate 39,122,229 of NC_043961.1, forward strand.
TTACAGGGTAAATAACACTTAAGGCCGTTAGGAGCTGATTGATTGATTTATTTGTTGTTGTTTTTGGGTTTTTTTAAGTAAACATGCTTTTCTTAACAGACAGGTCAAGCCGTTTTGTACAGTAGTGCCATCCAGTCCTTATTCTGTCTATATTATAAGCATAAAACCTGTAGGTTTGGCATAGGAAAAGACAATAAGGGCTAAAATAAAGTTATATTACAATCACCGCAAAAATGGAGACACTGTTCATTCATTCATTCATTCATCCCCTCAGTCATTATCTGTAAGTGCTTAATCCTCTGTAGGGTTATCATGTGAAACTAAATTGCACCTCCACTTCGCAGCTTTTTAATGATCATAATGTTGCCTACATTGCATTAATTGCAGTAAATACCCATTTTTCACTTTTAAACAAGATGTAAATTATAATTGAAGAAGCCACAGTAGACTGGTATGATAGGTGTATGGCTGATGTACAGAATCAAAGACTTTGCTGACTGGAGTTTTAATTAATTGCGTCTCCTGTGGGTACTTAGTTTTAGACAATGAAAGAACTCAGGGTAGGGTTAAGTGTGGTTGAATTATTAATACATACATTGCAAGTCACTTATTTTTCCATAACAAACCACTGTTGTGGTCATAATCTGGTTACAAATGGATATTCAGTGACTACATTACCGTGTGGTCCTGTACGTGCCTAACACACACTTCTGGGTCTCAGGTGACATGGGGCTGCAGGGGCACATTGTGATACTGAAGGGAATCTGTCATTTATTTGGGTTTTCCTTTAATTTGGTCTATATATTTTACTGAAGTACAATAAAATGTTCAGTCCCTGCCAAGATGTAACTGCATTAGATTTCACTTTGGTGACAGGTGACGTGGAGCTGAGCAGCAGATGTAGAAGAAGGCCCAGACACCTCCTGTACAGAGTGCTCATAATTTCTGTCTCAACCCTGTTTGAACTGGAAGTAGTTTTTCCACAGCATTACTGAAGGGCAATTATTTTCCCCAGTCTAGTTCAGCATACCATTATGCCCCATGTAAGGTGATTATGGCTAATGGTAGTCATTTTGTTTGGCCATAATGTGACAGTGCTGGGTAATTGAAGGTGAGAACAGGGTTGAGAGAAAGCCATTTTTAACCTTTATGTGCTCTGGGAAGATTGAGCCTCTGTGCTTTTTTCGGTTACATCTTGACTGTCCGCTTAAACATCCTATGTTGGTTTTAGTCTCTTGTCCATATGTCTTAGACAAGTCGTTATGACTAATATCATGTTAAGTAGTACATGTGAACAGCTGTTAATATTATAAAAGTATTTGACTGAAATAAGCAGAGAAATAAATTGATTTGCTCACTGGAATAAAAATTAAAATGACAACTGCCATGAATAAGGAAATGCAAATTAGAGTGGAATCGTAGATGCAATCAGCTTTAGTTTTTCAGAATATTTATTTATTTATTTATTTATTTGGTTTATTTAATAGGTACCATGCACATTTATGAGCACTGCAGTATAAAAAAATGTAAAAAATGTAAATATGGCAGAATTAGTTAAAATAACTACTTTTCATCTGCAGTCCCTTGGCAGGTGACAGAAACCAGACATAAAACAGCCAACATTAGTACATAACTCGTTCATTATAAGTTAAAAAAATAAACTTAAAATACAAATAATGATGACATAGGCATCATCAAAACAAACAAACAAAAAACAAACAGACGTAGTATGATCACAGAAACATTCACCTATACGTTCACCTCTATTCTTACATGCAACTAAACAGAGACAGTGTATGGGTAACGAAATGTATGTCAATTAAAAATGAATTCATCTGTGGTTTTCTAGGAGCCACTGTTTTAAGTGAGTTTTAAAAGTGTTGTATGTTGGACACTAGGGAGGGGCAGGTCATTCCAAAGTTTACCTCTTACTACTGACAGTACGTTTATATTCTACAAGAATAAAATGGCTTTTAAGAATACTTGACCTTTAATAAACAGTTGTTTCTAAATCATATTCAGTGGCGGTTTATGGCTTGTTCATTATGTGCGGCCACACAGGGCGACATTGCTAGGGCAGCAGCAACGTGCCCCAAAATAAAAATAAAAATTACAATGTGAAATGGTTTTCTACCGTGTAATGCAGTGTATCTCAAACTTTTTTGAACAAAGCCCCACTAAGCATCAGCCTCCTGGCACCCCCTCCCCCAATCACCTCCTATCAAATGGGTGGGGGAGATGTGGTACATTATTGTAAAAATACCGCCACAGACTTCCCAAAAATAAATTTGACAAAGGGGTGTCAGGATGCAATTCAAGCTAGTCCCCCGCTGATCATATTTGATGTCATACATTCTTTTATCATACATTTTTCAGCGTCTATATCATTGCTTTCCGTACAGTACCTGAACAGGAGTCAAATGTGTTCACTATTCTTGCATCATAATCAGTTCATGCGGATCCCTCATGTTTAAGTGAACAGTAACATTGACCTCTGGCTGTAAAAATCTTTGGTGAATGTGGATGGCAACTTTAAACATGTTCTGTCAAGATGTTCTGAGTGCATTTTAAATGAAATATGGTCTAGAGGTAGATGTAGACACATTTAAAAACTCAAACAACCGATTAGACTAAATCAAGGATCAATGGAAACAGCTAATTAAACAAGAGCAAAGCAAAAGCTACTCATATGTAAAATGGAGAAAAACTAAACTTAAATAAAACAAAAAAACAACCTCAAGACTGAACTTTCCATCACATGAAATAAACTTAACATATAATGAAAGTTTCAAATTCTTCAGATGCATTTTGAGAATTACACTAACATTCACATTGAACATTATCTTTTCACCACAAAACACAAATCCAACTATATTTCCCAAAACCTTGGGACTGTTGTTAATTTGAAAATGATTTATATAGATATATAGTAATCAAGAATAATCATGAAAAAAGAAGACCACTGGTGCTTGGCAAGTATAAAAGTTTGATGATCAGAAGAGTAAAAAATCTATTTTGAATTGTTTCTCTGTTTTATTTGACCAAAGACAACAGTAAAACAGCCCTTTGTTTCTCTGAAAATATTGCATATTATTAGCTTAATCCCACACGTTTTGGTTTATTATCTTCACACATCAGGCACCCATCGCCTATACAATCATACTGAGCAGCAGGAGGCAAACAGTACCTTCCCATAGCTAATCCTTCTATCTTAGGCTTCTATCTGTCTGTTAGTTTTCCAGTCCATTCATTTGTTTTTGTTTTTTCTTTCACCAGTCCAAACTTATTTAACCAACAAAGACCTAAACATCCAATGTCAACCAAAACCATCTACTCATCTAAACTATTTAATACCTGTTGATCCACTAATCCTATCAATCCATGTAAATAATTGGTGTAAAACACATTTTCTCATCTTTTCATGGTCATCAAATATAACTCATTTGGATGTTCAGAGGCTCCATAATGAATGGGAAAACACCGTCATCTTCTACAACATTGATTCACCAGTAAAATCCCTGGAGTTTAATAAATGACAGTGGATGGAGACATTTGGTTTACGTTCAGTTGCTGAAAAAGTCACTTTTTCTTCAGTTTTCTCTGTTTTTGATAAAATAACCCTCAACTTTACCCTGAGCTTTTATGAACATCTAAATGATCAGTAAATTAAATATAGGAAAATACCTGATTTTCACAGAAAAACATGAAATACGGAAGATAATATTACAATAAATGGTTAAAAATCACTTAAGGAAGGTTAAATATAGAGGAAAAATTCATTTGGGAACTGCCACTTAAGTAACACTGGGTCCTTACGGATTATTGAATTAAATAAATAAGCGTAGCCCTTCCATGGAGTACATTTGTTGATGTGCTGTGTTGGTGGCTTCATAGATCACTGTGTTGGTATCTAGCGTAAACACACACCTAAACACACTCAGATATCTTAGTTGAGCTCTTCGACTTTCAAAAGGAAGTGACTTTTGGTGCCTGTACACAAACTTGCAGCAGTTGAGTTTGTGAGTCAGAGCTTCATCTGGTGTCAGAAGGAGGGAGGTGAGATGAGGTAAACTGCCTGGATACTGTCTAGACCAGTTGTTCTCTGTGACCTGTAGTCCCAATATATATTCTGCTGATTCTCTGGCTCTTCCTCTTTCCTTTTTTTTTTTTTTTTTAAATTTATTATTTTGGCCTTTCACTGCTTTGTTTCCTCTGTCTTACTTCCAGCTTGTCTCTGTTTTTCATTCCATCTGTCCTCACCTTGGCTTTGACAAAATTTGGAAAATAATTAAAATCATCATGTTCTGTCATGATTTCTCTGCTGTAACATCTTTTTTTTTTTTTTTTCCTTTTTTTTTTTTTTTTTTTTTTGCTTTTTTGCTTCTAACACTTTAATCTTTATCTTTCCTTTAATTAATGTTAGTATCCCAGCTCTCTCCATCTTTCATATCCCTTAAGGTTTCATCTCATTATTATTCATGTACTTGATAGGATGTTATAGACAAAAAATAAGTGAAAACCAGTCTGACTTCACCACAAAGAAGGACAATATCAGTCTGTATCTCAAGTAAAGTTTGTTTAAGCAAACTGTTTTTATCTGGCTTGGTATCGCAAACTACAAATTTACATTAACCCTTTGACGCCACATGTATCATATTAGATACATGAGTTTTGAAGCCCTCTACATGATCAGTGTGATATTTTTTTTTCTTGAAAAACCTGACGTATACAATTAGATACATGCAATACACAGATAATCCACTGGGGGGGAGGAATTAATTCACCAGAGGCCTTTCCAGTGACACTACAAGATTGTCATTATTGAGGAAGGAGGCAGAACTTTGCCAGTTTTAAAAAGGAATTACTGTTTTGTTTGACAGGTTTGTTATATTAAGTTTTTGTTTATTCAAAAATAATATTTTAGCATTGAGGCCCGTTGTATCAAATATGAGACAAAATTGAAACTCATGCATAGAAAATGATATTTGAAAAATGTTTTTGTGGTTGTTCAAAAGGACCCATAAAGGCTCCAGTTTCAAAGAACTGGAATTTTCTGTCAGTGATTTAATGGTTCAGGCTTTACAGGGTTAAAGAAGGAAATAAGGGCCACCTCTCCCTCCCTTAACGGAGGGGGGAAAACGGTTGTTTGGAACCTCTTCCAGTTGTATGAATGTGGGCAGGGAGGCACAAGGAATGATACAGGCCAGGTGGTATTGTTAAATAAAGTCAAATCTTAGAAGGAGGTGGTCGGGATGAATTTGAAGGAAGTTTACTGCCTTTCACACAATAGATCATGTTTGTTCCACGTTTCAAACTGAAGGTAAATGTTGGGTTTACTTTTGTTATATTACTGGTCAAACTTTATTTTAGGTGTCACCGTGATCTTCTCCCATCTGTGTTTTGCACCTAGATCTAACGATACCTTGCCATTATACTGTCACAGTCTTAATCCAACATTTGTTGTATTTTTAAGACTATCAGCAGGGTCAACATCGCTATCTGCCTTTCAGACTTCAAAATGTCAAAAAAAAAAAAAAACCTTGAGGTTTTCCACTTAACTTTATGTCCAATGTGTTAATTCAGCTGTCAGCTGTTAGAAATGCATGTTGGTCAAGCTCCAACATTTTAAATACATTTTTTGTAAGCAGTCAAAGACCACAAAATATGTCCACCCTGTCACTGATAAATGCATGTAAAAATAAATCCAACATGTTTTTCATTGCATTGCAGTTATAAACTGTATATTTTCATAGATATTTGATCCTTTTCTCAATAGTTAAGGGCAAAAAGTTAACTACGGCAAAAAAGGTGTTTTTCCATAAAATCTATAATAGTTACATTATCTTTTCTCAAAAAACATCGAACAACCAAGTTTTATGATTAAACTTTTAAGCTATACTATCTGGCCCTCATGTGTTTATAGAAAGCTACGGTATATATGCCCCGTACAGGGGTTTTTCCAGAAAAAATTAGTAGGAGGGAGCACAGGTAGGTGAGCGAGCGAAGCGACCAAGCAGGGGGGGATGGTGCGGAAGGGGGAATTTCCCTTTTGAAAAATTGAGGTAAAAATGGAACATTCTGAGGCTATCTGAGAGGGATATTTTAACTCTAGTGGCCCTCCTGCAATTTTTTAAAGCAACCAATTAGGGCTGCAGCTATCGAATATTTTAGTATTCGAGTATTCTACTGAAAATTTCTTCGATTAATTGAGTAATTGGATAAAACTTATTTTTGTTTAGTTAAAGAGCAATTATAAATACACAATAGGAAATAAGGTATTTCACTTAATAATGAAGGACCAATTGGTTTCCTTTTTATTTTTTTTATAATTAACAGTTTTATTTCTTACATTCATATTGTGCATATGCAACAAAATGTATTTTCTTGTCTAGAAACATTTTCAGAGAGGCAATTGCAAATACAAATAAAAATAAATAAAATTTTATTACTTTCAACTCAGTATTTCTTGCAAGTATCAAACATATAAGGCATTAATACATTTTTTAAAAAGGCATAAACATTGCCTTTTTGTTGTGCAACTGAACTTTGACAGCTGTAAGTTTCAGAAGTTTCAATTTAGACATAGCAAGGAATGTGTTGTGGCATAAAAGAGGCAAGAACATTTGAACGGGAACTTGGAACGAGTCCATGCATGAACAGTTTTACACATTTCTGCTATATTCAGGAGAAATGTGTAAACCCCCCCCCACACACACACACACGCACACACACACACACACACAGACACACACACACACACACACTTGTCCAGTTAGTAGATGATTTGCTTCATTTTAGTAAAAAGTAGTTGGATTTTGCCAAAATTCAGCCATGACAAGGTAAGAGAAAACTTTCACCAACCCATGCACCATTTTAGCCGTGCTTTTGGGAAATTAATCATGTAAATCACGGCTCGCTGCCTAAATCTATGCTTGTGAAAATCGTAATAAACTATCCACACATTCAACAGTTCCATAATTAACAGAAACCTAGCCCTCCACAGCGCTAACGTCATGTTAGTAAGATATATTGACGTTAATCTCACTGATTTGCATTACGTTAATTCTATTTTATCTGGGGTCCTCCGCTCCTTTCTGGGTGTCTGAGAAGATGCTACATCGGTGATGTGCTGTTGTTTTATGGAAGGGCCGTGTTACAACAGACACATGTCACAGCGTTCACCTTGCTGTTCAGTCTGAAATGCTTCCACACTGACGATATTTTCTGTCTTTTTTTATGGTGTTTTTTTTGTCTTTCGTCATCATTGCTGTATTGACTCGCCTGTCTATGCTCGCTTCTTCCATCTTCCCGCTGCTTCATTCAAACACTTCCGCATCCTCCGTCATCTTCCTTTGCGTGAGTAACGTAAGCGCGTTGTGACACATTAAATAGTCTGTGTGAAATGCCGTGCTTTGAGGTTTACAATTAAATAAGCGATTCCTTGAGGCAGAGAATATTCCTCAATCATTTTTGTAATTGAGGTACTCAAACTACTCGAGGAGTCATTTCACCCCTACAACCAATCGAAGAGTAACTTAGAAGTAACTGTTAGAAGTGTAATAATGTTGTAAATTTCGGTAAGGGGGCGCTAGCCGAAAGTATGAGGGCGCAGCGCCCCTGTTCCCTGGTTAAGAAAAACCCTTGCCGTACACACCACAACCAAATTATGTCAATCTGCAAAAGTTTAATATCATTTCAGCCTTTCATCCATATGACCCCAGCATTGTCGTGCCCTGAAACAGTATTTTTGGTCCCAGAGCGGAAAAATCTCACAACACCACCCTTGTGTTGCTGTATGGATAGGCAAAACATCACTTCTAGGAAACATTGACACCATAGTACTACGTGACCAGAAAAAGAAAACCCCTGATGTAACCTCATGCACATGCTCGCTGCGTTCTTCTGTGATTTTGATGTATCTTGTGGCTCTATCTGTGTTTGAGTACAGCGCCACATATAGGTGTGACATATGTATTACACTGTTTTAACCCAGTTTTCCTGTTTCCACCTGGACACAGATATTTTTTGAAAGGATATGTGTATGGATGCAAAAATTTTAGAATCTGCAAAAGAAAAAGACCACAAGCGTTGTTGTCTGGACGTAGCCTAGGTAACTTGTCCCCTAGCCTTTTCCTGTAGCCGGATAGACACATGGCATGTGCGATGCTTATTGCCACAGTTCTGTGGCAGCACAGTGACAGGTTACCAGTCTACACATGATAGAACAAGGGCGCTGATTGGCTCTGTGGTAATAGACACATGAGAAAGTAGTCCCACAGTATTATGGCAATAGAACTTAGATATAATTTATTTCTGTGTTTTTTGAAAGAGAACAGTATAATTGTGCAAATGTCAATGTGCACATGAAGAAAAGCACAGGTCATCCTTTTACATCAAATGAAGGAATGAGCAGTACTTCAGACCATTGTGAACACATCTTCTGGCCTTGGTGCAGAAAATGGAAGCTTTTAGTTATATTTTCAGCTTTATTTTCACCTGCAGCCATTGATGGGCTCGAGGATCTTCATCTTTTCTGCTTTCTCTCCCTCTGTCCACATTCCCCTTATTCTCTTATTTACCTCCACCCTTTCTCTTCTGGACAACACCTCAGCACTTCCATTTCTACTTCATTTTCTTTCTTTCTGTCTTCTTGTTTTTCTTTTTGTATACCAGCTGCTTTCACTGTTCCACTACATAATGTGTTTCAAATATCAGAGGGATGTTTCATTGATACTAAAGAGAATTCCACCATCCTGGCTCTGTGAAAAAAAAATGAGCTTGACCTTGTGCTTTGTGGAGACACGGAAAAGGGGAAGCGAGAGGAAAAGAGGGAGATGAACTTCACAACAGCAGCATTTCCACTTATTTTTCTCGACTGAGATTTCCATCAAACTTCATCAGACTACATTCAGCTCTTAACCTCTAATAAGGGAAAGTTTTCTTATTATGCTGATTACATTTAAAGAAAATGTCCACATCTGTTGACACATGGCTGATGGTTGTGAACAGATGGTTGTCTGATATCCGAATTGTCTGGGCTGACAAGTCTAGTCCTGAATTAATGAAACCTAAAAGAATAGTAATTTTTATATCTTGATAGATGTAGCAGGTGAAGGTTTGAAACAGGATGGTGTAATTAGAAAATGAAAAGTCTGTAGCAGTGCCTCATTTTCTGCCTCAATGAGCCTGTTTACATGACGTAAAAATAGAATAACTTGGAGTAATCAGGTAATTGTAATTATCAGATGTTATGCATTTACATGCACTCAAGAAATGCGATAAAACCCTGGTCTAGACACTCCAGTTCAATATCGGATTTCCTTCGAAGTATGTACGTACATAGTGATGGTAGAATCAAACATCCTGTTACTGAGCCCATTTACATGGACACCAATACTTAGATCATCATCTGATTTTTGGAGTCGTCAGATTATTCAAGTGATCATGTAAACAGGATAATCTGGGAGGCTTTATCCAATAATGGCAGTTATCTAATTTTGAGAAATTGAATTAACACACCTAGATTTCTCCCCAATACCCCAATGTCTTCATTCATGTATACAGGTTAATCTGATGTCTTTGTTTTTTTCCATCTGTGCATGTGTTAAAAAAAAAAAAAAAATCTGTATAAGTGGAAGTTACACAGCAACAACGAACAACGTGAGCCTAAGGAAAAAGGTCAACAAACAATGAAATTAAATGAAGGATAGCAGCAACATGTAACGTATTTTGTAGTTTTATTAGCTCCCACATTAGGACAGGTAACGCTGACACTGTAGGCATCACCATGGGCAACAAGACAAGACCGGATGTTTTGAAAATGACAGGAAGTGTACATCTTAAATCATAACATATGTACTTACTCCAAAAAAATCAAATAATGGACTGAAACATGTAAACCAGGGTTTTTCGATTATTGCATTTCTGAAGTTCCTGTAAACGTTTGGCATCTGATTATCGGATTACTCCCAGGTATTGAATTTTTATGGTTATGTAAACGGGCTCATTGTCTTCACTCACGTTTGACTACATAACTTCTGTTTTCTATGATTTTAACTGTTTACTCATGCACAGATGTAAAAGAATAAAATAAATCAGATTAACCTGTATGCATGCAGGAAAACATCGGAGTATTAGGGAGAAATTCAGGTGTGTTAATCTGATTTCTCAGATTACTGTTGTTATCTGATAAAACAGATCAGATTATGCTGTTTACATGATCACTAATCATGTGATAATTCCAGAAATCAGACAATGAGTATTAGTGTGGATGTAAAGGGGCTCAATGAATGAATAAACATAGAAAATGGCAGAATGAACTGAACCGTACAGTTATTGCTGTTATTATAAAAGCTAGTGATAGAAAATTTGTATCTATATACTAACAGCCATAGTGTTCATCATGAATTCCGTTTAATTAAGAGTCAAACTAAGATAGCATTGGTGCCGTCCCAGTATTTACTTTTAGAATCAGAGGCCTGACACAACAGCATCATCGTCTGGTGAGATGTTAGACAGACTTCTACTCAGAAATATGAGCCGTTGTTTTTAAGACAGCAACGGGATGTGAGGTTGTACAAGGAGCTCCTGGACCTCACTGACTCCACAGTTTTGCAGACATTTTCAACAGTTGCATGTTGGTTCCTGAAGGTTAGCTGCTAACTCTTACTTCAGAGACATTTAAATCCCCCGGTGGTAGTGGAACACATAACACATCATCTAAAGGTCAAACCCCTCTCTTCAAGTGCCGGCTCTCCACAACACTGACATTGTTTCCACTCTGCAACTACCTGCATCCATTAACACAACATTTCTGCCTTGAAGGCTGAAAATATATTTTTGTCTTTTAAATTACAACTGTGTGCAGACTGAATCACATGAATTAGGAGGAATTAGAAGTATGTAGCGAATATTTCCAGAGCTGTTAATGATAAAGTATTTTAATAGCTTCCAGCACTAAGGACTTCATTCTTCTAGCTTCTACACATGGTTGTTTTCAACCCTGTCATCAGAATTAAATGTTGCCATTGTACCTATTCCTAAGAGTATAAAAAATCCCAATGTTTCAGAGCTTCAAGGATCAGTGATTGGTCCAAAGTTGTTCACACTGTAAATTAATGATGTATTTGATGTAACACATTTCTTTAAGTAAGGTTTTTTTTTGCAGATAACACAAATTTAATTTGCTGAGGTAAAATATTAGATGAACTTTTGAACAGTCTAAAGGGAAATGGAAACACTCAAATATTGGTTTGATGCTAATAAATTGTCTCTGAAACTAAATTTATGTTTTTTGGAAGTTTTCAAGAAATCATTGATGATGTTAAACTAAAAATCTGTAAAAGTGAGATCGAAAGAGTATTTATGACAAAATTCCTCATGCTTGCAATTAACCATAAACTAACATGGAGACAACATATTGATTACATCAAAGGTAAACTTTCCATATCAATAGGAATCCTTTATAAAACTAGGGAAGTTTTAAATTATAAAGCACTCAGTACTGTTTATTGTTACATTTTTCAAAGGAACATAATCTTGTAAGATAAGAAAATACATGAGGAAACATAAAAAAACTGGATCTGATTTCACTAACCAGTCGGTACAGGAATGATTCTAGTGAAACTTGTTTGTGATATACATGCACTTTTGTGATTTTCTCATGTTTTGAAAACATTTCTGTCAGTAAAACATCATTTACTGTCAATTATGCATTCATTTGTTCATACATTTGTTAAAATTAACCTTTCTACTTCAAACCACAAATATAGTCTCAACCAAAAGTAGGCACACAAGTAGAAAACTACATAAAGTCAAGGCCTGGGGAAAAAATAGCAGTTTTGAAAAAGTCTGGAATTCTTATTTGGATAAAAAGCAAGCACCCTGTAAAACTACTTACAGTACTCAGCACTCTTAGCACTTTTCAAATGTGTCTCTCAGAAATGACTTGACTATTGTACTTTTTGGACTGGCTCAAATATAATCCTAACTCTAACCCTAATCAAACCATAGAAGAAATCGCAGATGACAAAATAGAAACTTATTGTAACTGCAACCAAAGTGCTTTTGTTGAATAAATCTAAAACTATATTAATACAAACTCTGCTTTCTGGTGTCTAAAGTTGAATTTTATCAATAAAATAGTGACTCCTTCAATAACACATTGCATTCACACGTATTTACAGTTGCAGAAATGTACATTATATTCTGGTCACATGAATGTTTTACTACTGCACAAGTGGGTTGACTGACGTTTGCTGATTCACATTTTAACACTTATCCCTTTGAGTCCCTTGTTTTGATCCTCATCTAACTTAAGCTCAGTGTATATTTCACACTTAATAAATCTTCTAAACTCCTAATTTCATTAAACTATTGATACAGAGTGAAGAAAGACATCTGCCTGTGTTTGTTTTGCAACACTTTTGATTTTCACAGCGATACAGTCATCTGCAACTGAGTCTTAATATAGTTAAATGTCAGGATGAAGGAACTTTTATAGCTCACTGCCTAGCATGAAGGACCGCATTAACATACACACTCACTGACGGTAAGAACGGCCTTCATACTGTATACACACTCACTCTCCACACACGCTCATATACACTTAATCAATGCCTCTCTCTTCTACTGTCAAATTCACTGGCGCACGCACACACACACACACATACATACACACACACACAGACACACTATTGAGACTCTGGGGTCAATAAATCTGCCCATTAGCATTGAGATGTCTTCATCATAGTCAGTGTTGTGGAGCTGCCGCTATGACTCCATTTCATGCCTGGCTTAATGCATATATGACCTTGGTGAGCTTAACACACACACACACACACACAAACACACACACACACACACACACACACACAGTCATGCAAATAGAGCCCTGCACATTTACATTTAAACACACACTTGTGAGCTGGAACACACCTTCTAGAAGTACATTTTTATGGTCTTCTAAAGAGTAGATTGTTGTACATATATTATGTTCTTGAAAGCAAGGTTTATTTTTTACACTTTGCAGCAGTAGCTTCCTTTTACTACAAATGGATCAGTACAAAAAGTGGACGTAGCATTATTGAGATTTTACTTTGACTTTATTGTGTATTGAAACTTGAGGCTGTTTCATGTCTCATGTCAAAGCTGAGTATGAGCTCTTATCAGATATTCCATACAAGGTGTGTTCTTTAAGGACGGAATCATCTCAATATATTAGTAACTTTACTAAGCATTGTAGTTACTTTAGTATTTATTCTAGTTCTGTAATGAAATGGTGACCGGTTCAGGGTCTACCCCCCCACCCTTTGACTCTCTGAGCTGACCCATTAGTGGTGTATATATCCTGTAGGTTTTTTGAGTTTTTTTTTCTCCAACACACCTATCGCATATACCAGTGGCGATTTCTCATAGACTGCAAGGGAAGCGTGGGTTCCCCTAAAATTATGAAAATTAAATGGTTAAATATGTTCGGTTGTGTTGACATTTCATTGACTACAAATGTGTTAGAACACATTCATCTCACAGACGAGTTCGTTCAGAATCAGCTTTATCACAATTCAACAAACTCGATGTTGTTCACTTCTCATACATTCCCGTTGCGCTGTTTTCTCATACGATCTCTGCTCAGTGCATTTGCCCGTAGATGCTCAGCGTCCATGCACTTCAATGGGACTGAGTGGAACAGTTTTTTTCATTGCCTCAAAACTGGATGGTAATTGGATAAATGCCACGATGTTGTCCTGCCCCCGGATGCCCAGCATCTCTGGGGTTGAATGGAGCTGTGGGCGGAGCTCGGCCGGGCTGGACGCCAGGCTTCCATGTGCTGATTGGAGGATTAGTCGAAAGGCTGAATCCCATTTGATTGACAGCTATTTTGAGATCTATTCCTTCACTTGACAGAGTTCAGTTTAATACCATCGCGCATTCTGCTGTGAAAGAGAGAGAGAAACCACTACAAAATTACTTGTTCATTTCTTGCACTGTAAATAAAACACACTCATTGTACTTCCTTGTTTCAATTTAACATAATTTCAGCGTTTTCTTATTTAGTTGGTACGATCAGGTCACTGACCATTTTCTTAAAAAGGAACGGAGGGCCAAATTTATGTTTAAATGACCTGACCATTTTTTTAATGTAAGCCGACAATGAGCTTCCCCTGTCTGAAAGATGAGCAGCCGCCACTGGCATATACCCATTGGTTTTATGGGACTTATCTGCAGCAAGGTGGCATACTGGTTAGCACTTTTGCCTCAGAGCAAGGTTCCGGGTTTGACTCTGAGTCAGACTGGAGTCTGTCAGTGTTTACCTGAATAGGTTTCCCCTGGATACTCTGGTTTCCCCCACCATTAAAACCATATATATATATATACATGTATATATATATATATATATATATATATATATATATATATATACACACACACACACACACACACACACACACATATATATATATATGTTAATTCTTATGTCAAAGCCACTGACCATGGTGCTGAAGAATATCTGGAGTTGGTCCCTGAGCACCTTCAGTGGTAGATCACTGCTCCTGATGTTATGTGCTAATGCTAATGCGAGGTACTGTATGTGTTTTAAGGTAGGCTAAACACAGAGACTGAATTTCCCTATGGGAATAATAAAGGGAGTTAAATTTTAAAAGAAAAAAAAAAAAACTTCATCTTAACAAAGAATGAAACACAACACAGTTTTAGGAATAGTGAAAAACTGGGGACATCATTAAACATACACCAGTAAACCTGTTGGCAGTTGAAGTATATCACTGGACTAGGTGGCAGACAGGAAGAATTTACAAGCAGCAAGAGAGAGATAAAATCACAGCATGAGCTTCAGCTGTTTCCCTGTCTGCTGCTGTTGTTACCAGAACAGTGTTTAATTTTCATCTATTGATCATACCAGAATGTTTTTCATATAGAAAATAAGGGAATGAGAAACTCATTTTGGAGAAAGGTAGTTCACAGAACTATGAAAATGAAAAATAGAAATTGAAAATGAAAATGAGAAGAAAATGTTGATAATTTAAAGTACTGGAGGAGCTCTGTTTTAGAAAGGCCTTGTAAAAGAGAGGAATAAAGTGGTGAAGGACTCACTGTGAGGTGTAAAGTCCACCCTGGTTCTGTTTGACTGAGCAGACAGTCTGGTTTGTACTGACCTCTGTTGTTGTCTTGACACTTTTCACTTCACTTCATCTGTCTTTTCTCCCACCTCTCCTCTAAACTCCTCCTTACGTCCCCCTCTGCTGTGGACTTCTTTTCTTTTCTGCCAGACTCCTTCTAATCATGCTCTTCTTTATATCTCATCTCATTTTCATTTTTTAACCTGCCCCTGAAGGAGAGGCAAGTGCTATTGTTTTTACTTTAGTTTGTTTCTTTGTTTGTTTCTTAACACTTTAGCAGCAAAACTATTTGTTGAATTCATACCAAATTGGGTTTATAGATTGCCCAGAATAGATGTGATTACATTTTGGGAAAAGCAGGTAAAAGTAAAAATTTTTTTATGAATTTTTAAAATGTATTTTTTCCCATTTACTTCTAATGGGCGAAATTTCAATTGTCTATAAAAACATCAATTAGTTTCAATGTACTTCAAAGTTGGCACATATATAGAGGCAATTGTTATACATCACTCTGACGTAAAGCTAAGATATGTATTTTTTCACTTTTTTTTTTTTTTTTTAATTTTCCACCATTTACCTAACATGGCCATTATAAAGTATAAGGAAATCAGTCAAATAAAAGCATCCATAAATTTGTCATTTCTAATCAACTCATTCTGGGAAGAAAAAAAAAAAAAATTGTGTCAATGAATGAATGCCACTCAGGAACTGCTTAACATAGATACGACGGCATCAACTGGATCGATACCAAAATAAGCTACAATACATGTGAGGGGCAGGGTTTGTTGTACCTGTCGTGTTCTCTTTGTTTCATCTCTTCTGCTCTTACCTGTCTTACTTTTGTCTCCATTCTTATATAAACACACTCCCACTGCTTTTAATGTCTGAAGCCCTTCACACCAAAGGCTGACAGTGACATAACTTTAAACCTTGAACTACTCACATTGCTCTGAAAACCTGTCAGTTTACAGCAATGCAGCAACACAACAACATGTATTGTTTCTATAGTACTCACATTTGTTGTAACAGCTGACTGCCTTTCAGGCTTTTTGTAACCAAGTGTAATTTGTCAGTTACTGTCTTTCAGTTTGTAATTGACTTTGCTACAAGCTAATAGTCTGTTGAAAGAGGTGAGGTGTTATGCATTCACAAACTAACCACTGGCCACTTGACAGGCTGCACTTGTGAACAGTGTCTTTAGCTGGATTGCATTGAGCTGAGAGCAGCCCGTTCACAACTTTGACGCTGTTTGCAAGAGCTGAAAACTTCTTACAAAGGTCTGAAAACCTGCTGCTTCACAGCATTACAAGTAGACAAGACAATGTGTCTTCCTCTGTGCATGGACTGCCATTAGCTCTAATCAAAGTACTGGCTTTTCAGGTGCTTTTAACGGCATATGATTAGGGAGCAGCTCACTACAGCAAGAAACATACAGACAGTCTTCCCAGAGTTCTGTCATTTAGAAAAGGTGTTCTGGATGATAAGCAGAAAAACTATGACGACAGTCATTCCCCTGGTAAAGTACAGACAACAAGCAATATGTAAATTTCCATTAATGTATTTGACATGGTTTATGAAAACAAACTTCCTCAGTTCCACAAAAATGTTTGGATGCTTACTCTTTTCCTAAAAGACTTTTATAGACATTATAGAATATGGAAAGAATTAGTTTGACTACTGTCTGACACAGTGAACGTACTCTGACAACACAACACACCCTAGTTTATTCACTCCAAACCAGTTTGGAAATGCATCCAATACAGTTTTTTTTTTTTTTTTTTTTTTTTTGCAGCTTTTTAAAATTTGGCTTGAAGTTTGTTATACATTAAATGGAAACACACCTATAAGCACACACTGTATAAAAACAGGCTACATTCTAGAAGCAGTTAAAGGAGAATTTCAATCAAGCAATCAATCAAATTTTATTTATATAGCGCTAAATTATAACAAAAGTTATCCCATGACATTTTCCATTTAGAGCTGGTCTAAACCAAACTCCAACAGAATCCTCTAGGAGTAAATATTTGGTGACAGTGGAAGGAAAAACTACCTTTAACAGGTAGAAACCTGGAGTAGACCCTGACTCTGGAGGATGGACCACTGACATGACCAATGTTAAAGGGTTAAAGGGAGAGGGGTAGAGGATTTGGAGCCTTGTTTAAATACTTCACATGATCTGATGAGCTGGACCACACCACTGCAGCTTTATCCTCTAAAAAACCCAAAACAGCCGTGTTTCATTGCAGATTTTTGGCATGAACTTGTCTTGATACCATCTCTTCCAGCTGGACTTGTCTGCTCTTTTGAAGCATTCATTGTACCCTCTCCAATTTTTTTCTCCACATTGTTGCATACTTCCACACACATATACACATACACTCCCAGAGCTGCAGAGTGACCCATGTGGCCAGCTCATTCTTCATTCATTTAGGTGGAGACATAGTGTAGATTGGTTTATGGAAAGGCCACTTTAGGCCAGTAATTAATCTATATCTATAGTCATCATTAGCATGCAAATAGCTCTATTAAGAAAACACACACACACGCATTTATTTATTTTAAATCATGTGAAACATGATTTAGCTGAAGATGATGTATTGACAAAGAAACACCAGTTGAGTAATGCTGGTACCTTGTTCACTTCTTCAGCATTCACTCGAAGTTCCAGTTCCAATAGTTCCTGAAACTAAAGATGTCTTTCCTGTTCCAGTCGTCTAGCACATCTCTTGACATGTGACGTCCTTTCATCAGTCCCTCTTTCCTCTGAACCCCCTTCTATCCCTCCAACTGCGCCAACTAATAAAGCCCATGAACCTATCCAGTCAACCTGTCAGTTCCTTAATTGGTGGAAAGACATTACAATTAAGTCCCTCACCAATCAGGGCTGAGTTCTCTTATTTGTATCATTAGGTGACACCTTCTCCTGTCTCACAGTGTGCAAGCAGAGTTGATGCTTATTGTCTGTTTTTGTCAGTGAGTGAAGGTGTGTTGTCGTAGGTACATTATTTTGTGTCTGTCTCTGTCCTTTAACAGACAGCAGCCAGCCGTCGCTCGCCCAGCCCTCACTGACCCTCCAGAGTTTCCCCTACGGGGGCTGTGAGTCTGTGGAGCTCTCCTACCAGAGTGGTATGTCACACTAACACACTAACTCACCCACTTGGTCATTTAGTCACTCAGTTGACACTAATTACCCCGCCCCCCCCAAGAGGAGGCAAGGGGTATTGTTTTTGGTTTGGTTAGTTAGTTTGTTTGTTAACACTCTAGCAGAAAACTATTGGTTGAATTCATACCAAATTGGGTTTATAGCTTGCCCCAGAGTGACCCAAAATAGATGTAATTACATTTTGGGAAAAGTAGATCAAAGTTCATTTTTTTTAAGAATCTTTAAAGTCTTTTTTTTTTCTTCCCATTTACTTATAATGGGCAGAATTTTAAATGTCTATAAAAACATCATTTTTTTTTCAATTTCCTTCAAACTTGGCACATATATAGTGGCATTTGATATGGTGACATCAGCACATGTATAGACATGATGACATCAGCTGGATCGATACTGAAATAAGTTACAATACATGCGAGGGGCAGGTTTTGTTGTGCCTGGCACCACTTGTTTAGTTTTGGTTAGGCCCACAGTCAGTCAGACAATTCATTAATTTAGAGCCGCAACCGATTAATCGACTCAAAGTGATCCAAAAAAAATCATTCAACCACAATTCTCCTGAATCAAAGCTTTGTTTCCTTCATTTCGCTGCTGTTAAACTGGTTCTACTGTTGTGTTTCACACGGACGCTTATATAAAGAAGCTTCAATTCAGGAAAACTGCAATAGAATATCTCCCTTCAATCAATTCAAGCCGATTAATTGAATTGGGACTTTTTGCATTGACTTCAAGCGCCTAGTCGATTAATCTGTTGCAGCTCTACATTAATTAGTCAGTTCATCAAATAAGTCAAATAATCCATCAGACTTTTTGAAAGCTGAGGCTATTAAACAGGCAGGAAATTTGGATTTCAAACAATTTTAGACCAACACTTGAACACAATCAGCTTCATTAGGCAGCTCTGTGTAATTACTTATGCAGTTCCAGATAATAGTAAGTAATAATACTTCATTTGAGTTAGTTAATAAGTAATAATTAGGTAATAGGGGAATAAGGGGCTGAACCCAAAAAGAAACATGAACAAAAAGTGTTAATTTAATTTACCAGTAATTGTTTGATAACAATCTGGTACTCAGCTCATGATAGAATGTTTACATCAGTGCAATACTTAGGTTGACAAAACATATGTTTAAAGCTTGGACCTGTGACCTGGAAACACAGTATTGTGGTAGGGTGATAGCATTACTACATTGTTACCCATTCATTACCAATAATTTTTCCATTGTTGCAATGTTATTACTGAAGTGTGACGTAAAGTCTGAAAAGACTAATAGCTAAGTCACAGACAAAATATAACTTTTAGAATTTTTTTTCTCCATAAACATGCTTTATTTAATACACATTTTGTAGTTTCTCATCAGAAAATACTGTAGATGCTTTTCCATAAATGTATTTAATGTGCATTCTTTGAATTGTTCATAGTCTCTCAAAACAATATCAAAGCAGATAATTTGATACCATAAATGTGCAGTGTGTAGATAACTAATCACTGGAATTAGGGACATCTAGTTCAGTGATCACATGATCTGACAGGTGACATACTCACCAAACCAAATTAATTAAACATGGACATAAATGTCTTTGCACTTGCACTAGTTGCCGTTTTGTTTTAGTTTTTTATTTAATATACTGTCAGCTGCAGGAGCCACTTCTAACTGCTGAATAATAACACCCTATGCGTATTAGACACAAAGGAACAGGACCAAGTGAATGTGAAAATAGATGTATTTATTATGGAGGTCAGATGTTTGCATAGACCTTGGATAATATATTCAAAAGTAATGTTTGTTTTTTTTCCTTTGTTAATTCAGCAGCCCAACTATCTGATTGTATAGAATTGTATCAAATCGTTGAGTTCCACATGTTTGGTTTCTCCTTGGAAGAAATTGTCAAGCATAAACCAACAATATAACTTAGTAATAGCATTTGCTCATAAATTAAACAATATTCAGCACAAGAAGGCTGGTTAAAACTGCATTTGTTATCTGTGCATCTAACCACCCACTCTCCCTCCTACTAACTGACCATATCTGTCCTGCTTATGTATTCATCTCTCTTTCTATGTACATTTCTGCTTTTGCAGGTCAGTTTCAGGCCGGCCAGTTTCAGCCAGCAATCCGAGTCGCTGACCTCCTCCAACACATCACCCAGATGAAATGTGGGCAGGGCTACGGCTTCAAGGAGGAATATGAGGTAAACAAACACATTATAAAAAGGATAAATATGTTGTTTCTGTTTTTTAGGGGACGTTATATTGAGTGATTTCCATTTGCTACAGAATTAACTTTAAGTGCAATATGCATGATTTTAACCCATAAAGACCCAAACATCCACTGGTGACCAAAAACATCTGCTGAACTAAAATGTTTAATACATGTTGATCCTCTAATCCTATCAATTCATGTAAATAATTGGTGTAGAATACAGTTTGTCATCTTTTCATGGTCATCAGATATGACCCATTTGGACGTTCAGAGGCTCCGTAGTGAATGTGGAAAC
Source organism: Sphaeramia orbicularis (assembly GCF_902148855.1). Lineage (NCBI taxonomy): Eukaryota > Metazoa > Chordata > Actinopteri > Kurtiformes > Apogonidae > Sphaeramia > Sphaeramia orbicularis. Next base: position 39,143,025 of record NC_043961.1, read on the forward strand.
AACGTCATCTTCTACAACAATGATTCACCAGTAAAACCCATGCAGTTTGATCAATGACAGTGGCTGGTTTATGTTCAGTTAATGATATATTTTACTGAAAAAGTATTTTTTCTTCAGTTTTCTCCATTTTGATATAATAACTTTTGAATTTACTTTGAATTTTCATAAATATCTGAATGAAATATAGGAAAATACATGATTTACCGTGAAAATGCAAAATACAGAGGACAATATAATAATAAGTGGTGATAAATCACTTAAGAAAGGTTAAATAGAGAGAAAAATTCATTTGGGATCTGACACAAAAATAGCACTAGGTCTGTATGAGCTAAACTAGCAACTCTCAACTATAATGTGCAGTGAAGTGATAGTCTTGACAAGAGAGGGTGAACTGATGTATGTCCTCATAATGTACAGAATACATAGCCAACACACAATGCATATAAGCAGTTATTAGTTATTAGTCAGAGGTCAGCAGCGGCAGTTCCATAATAATAGATATAATCAAATGTTACTGTGATTTCACAATCTATAAATATAACAGTGGCTGGAACACTGTATTCCCGCTCATATTTAGTGTAGGTTTGGATTGACTTCAGCTGCCTTTTTAGTGAGTTGTCAGTTAAACAATTCTGTTTTAAATTAATATGATGATTATTTTCAAATTGGTGGATTAATTGTAGGGTTAAATGAACAGTTCCTTCAGAAAAACTTTATTATGCGATTGCATAATTCAATGCACAATCGTGCAAATAGTGCACATTATGCTGGGGTCTGCATTTCATCAAAAATTGCGCATTTTTACCGCAATCATACCATATTTCCACGCAAAATGCTTGAAATATGTGGGGCTTGCCTGAGTTCATAATCCCCGCATTTTTCCGCATTAAGTTTGAAATATATTGCATTGTCACCTAACATGGGCAGTGATGTAATAATATGTGATACGCAACATCACTGGCTCACGCATCCACAGAAGGTAAACTAACCACAAAGAAAATATCCTGCAAGATGATGAAAAATGCAGCTCATTTGCCGACAAAAATATCTGCGAAAGACAGAGCACACCAGTACCCGATGTCCTACATGAAAGCGGGGGTGGAGTCAACAGGGTGTGGGGGAAGAATCGATTTTTTTTGTTTATTGAAGCACATGTTTTTCCAGTTCCCACATATTTTCGCAACTTTTGCAAATTCCCGCAATTTCACCTCATAAAATCATATAAAAACCCTACATATTCCATTGCATAATCAAGGATTTTTGCCTGCATTTTTCTGGAGGGACTTATTCACATTACATATTTCAGCTCGGTAATAACCTGATAATACTATGGAAATAGGAAATAGAATCGAAATTCTTGGAAGTAAAAGTGATAATTACCATATTATAACAATGAAATTCTTACCTATTTCTCATATTTTTTCCAAGGTAATACTTTACAACTGAACAACTGACTGTTTCATGCTATGACCTGTTCTATCTGTTTAGTCGTATTTTATCTGTAACAACATGAATCCTATACAATAAGTGTGGACTGACGAGGAGACTAATTATGTCCTGATCTCAGCCGTGGATCTTCTCTGGAGTGGGAGCCATGAATATAAACTGTATGATGCATCGATATATTCCAATAAATGAACATATTTACATGTATATGATCAATTAAGAAAAGTTCCCATATTCTGACACTTCGTCATGAGCCATTGGGATCCATTACCCATGTCCGGGCTACTACTATCATGCCAGTTTTCCACACAGAGGGAACCAGATAGAAGTCAACAAGACAACATGTTCCAGGTGATGATGTGGAGAAACAAAATCAGTAGTAGGAAGGAGATGGGATGTTAATGGTGGGAAGCAAAACTCTGAAGTAACCCTTCCTCTGAGTCTTTGAAGTTGCTTTTACCCCTGAAGTAAACTATAACTATTTCATTACATAAACGTTTGTCAGACATCAATTCGTCATAAAATGATTCCCTCTCTGCAGAGTTTAAATGTTTTTTTTTAACTTCACAAGGCTATCAATAATTCATTTTATTTATATGATTTAATTTTATTTTTTTATTTAATTTTATTTGAAGATAAAATGGGTAAATGATGTTTACATCTGTGCCAGCGTATCATGGTAATTGGATTCCTTTATTTTCCATCCATTCTGTGGTTGTTTCTGCTGCTGCTTCGCTGCAGCGCTGGGTGGGTGGGATATGGGATTGGATTTGTTTTAATGAGGAAGGGCATCTCTTATCAATTATTAACTCTTTACCTCATGAATATTGATCATAAAAACAAACAGGGAGACTTTAAAACAAACTTCCTGCCCCCTATTTTTGTCATCTTCACTTCTTTGTTTTTTTTTTCCCACTTCGTTTCTCTTTTTCTTATTACTTGTTTATTATTTTTTTGTCCTTCATTCTCTTCCCCATCCTTCATTCCCATTTGTTCTGCTTTTTTCTCCTTTTACTTCTCCCACCCCTTATCCCATTATTCTTCCTTTTTCTGTTTCTTTTATTACTGTTTCTCACCCCTCCCTACCTCTCTTTGTAATGCAGTATTTCTTTCTTATTCTGTTTTTTGCTTTCAGTCTGGGCTATACTTTTGAGTTTAGAGCAGTTATTCACATCCAGACATACTGTAATTATAATCATTCTTTGTCATGGTTATTCTACCACGGCTTCATTTTCTTCCTAAATCCTAAACCCCTCTGTTCCATTCACTTTTCCCCTTACACAATCATTTTACCCCCTTTTCTGTTTTTCTTCTATTCCTCCTTTATTTCATTTGTCTCCTGCTAAAAATGAATCTTTAAAAACAGCCAAGAAGAGTCTCCATCTCCATCTCTATATATCTTCATTTCCTTCCCACCTTCAGAAAAATTTATATTTTCTATTACCAACTCTGCATGTTGAAATTTGTCCCTCAGTGATGCTGTACATTATATTTTCATTTGCTTGCTGTCACTGTGGTTTATACTCACTGATACGTTTCAAAGGAGTGCAAAAGTGATTTATTTTCCAGCACGTATGAATGTACGTTGAGTATTTCCTGTTGGTGACAGAGCCAGAGAAAAAGAGATAAGGAGAACGAGAAAGAAAAGATTTTTAAGCACCAATAGCTGCAAACTACAAATAACTGGGTGGTTGAAGAAAAAAAAATCATCTCTGTCTAAAATAAGTGTTTTTGTGTGCATAATAAATGGTAGACAAAGTATTCGAGTACTTTTTTTATTTTATTTTAAAGTGAAGCCACTGCAGTGTAAAAATCTTCAATTGCAAATATAAGCTCTGCATAAAAAAAAAAAAAAAAAAACTTTCATAGTTAAAGTTTGCAGTACCAGCAAAATACAATTAAAGTTTTAACTTAAATGAGCTGGTTTGGGCCATATGACATTAGTATGATTAATTATTTATTATATTCCATCATCAGCAAGTCTGTTTACATGACCATAAAAGTCCAGTAACTGGAAGTCATCAGATACTTGTAATAATCCAATCGAACACATTTATTTGCACTTCACCCATAAGGACCCAGTGCTACTTTTTTTTAATATTATATATATTTTATTTTTTTTCCACTAAATGTTTCCCTTCTGAAATGATTCATCACCATTTATTGTAATATTATCCTCTGTGTTTTGCATTGTTTCAGTGAAAGTCATGTATTTTCCTATATTTAATTTACTGATCATGTATTTGTTCATAAAAGCTCAGATTAAAGTTGAGGGTTTTTATCAGAAACAGAAGAAACTTAAGAAAAAAGTGACTTTTTCAACAAAATCTTTCATTAACTGAACAGAAAACAAATGTCTCCATCTACTGTCATTGATCCAACTCCATGGGATTTACTGGTGAATCAATATTGTAGAAGATGACGGTGTTTCCATGCTAATTACGGAACGTCTGAACGTCCAAATGGGTCATGTCTGATGACCATGAAAAGATGACAAACTGTATTTTACACAAATTATCTACATGTATTGAAACGCTTAGTGGATCAATAGGTATTAGACAGTTTAGATCAGTAGAAGACTTTGGACACCGGTGGATGTTTGGGTCTTTATGGGTTTAGAAATGCTGTAATTGAAACCTGTTAGATATTTCACTCCATTATCAGATTTCTTGTGGAGTACGTATGTACATAATGATGGTAGAATCAAACTTCCTGTTATTGTTGTCTGCTCATGTTTGACTACATAACTTCTGTTTTCTAAGATTTTAATTGTTTTTATACATACGCAGACGTAAAAGAACAAATAAATCAGATTAACTTGTATAGATGCAGGAAGACATCGGAGTATTGGGGAGAAAGCCATGAGTGTTAATCTGATTTCTCATTATCAGTTTACATGGTTACTTAAATAATCTGACAACTCCAGAAATCAGGTAATGATCATTGTC